>NW_025535851.1:0-78324 GCF_020615455.1 Coregonus clupeaformis | reverse complement strand
ATCCACCACCATGGACTCTTCAGGAGCACCATTCAAACCCTCAACCCTTTTAACCGCTGCTGCATAGGAAATGCTCTGTACAACCCTAACTTTGGCCTCCTCATTTTCTTTCACCGTGGCTTCATGGTTCCCACCACAATTGTAACATTTCACTTTTTCATCACTTTTATAACACATTAAATGATATTTTCCACAACTTGGACATCTCGGTTTCTCCCTTCTGCAAACCCTTGACACATGACCAAAAGCTTTACAGTGATCACACTGCATTGGTCTTGGGATAAATGCTCTGACTTTGTAGTTTATATACCCCAACTGCACTTGAGTAGGAAAAGACTCCATATCAAAAAACAAAAGAACAAATAAACTCTTCACTTTTTCATCATTCACCACTCGATTCATCCGACGTGCATCAATCACTCCAGGAATATTTTCATCTCTTTAACATCGACTTCCCACGAGACGCCAGATATTACCCCCTTGAGGGGTGCCCTGTTCCGAAGAGACACACACGACACGTCAAACTTTTCAAATCGGGATGAGCCGCAACACACGTTCCTTCTGATCCGCAGAAGTACAAAGAATCGAAACAAACCCGCCTCTCATGACCCTCACATCCTTCACTTTACCCATCACTCTCTCCACCAGTTTGGATAGCTCAAATGGATTCTTCAAGATTGGTATTTGGATAAGCTGCTCCTCATTAACAAACCTTCCTCCTACAAGATATAAAGGGACGTTCTCATCACTGTACCCTACTTTACTCCATTTTCCATTTTTTTGAAAAAACTCCAATCCTCCTTGATTCTACCGCCATTAGATTCACAATCCACTTCATCCTCCGCCTCCGCCATCTTTTCCAATCTCACCTACAATTGCATCCCTTCCTCCTTGCTTCCTTTCTCCCTTCCCCTGGGGTTAGGTTAACCACTGATCTGACAATACTGATATATTCAATTATGTTGCAGGGTTTTAAATGTTTTATAGGCTACATTAATTTTTTTTATCCTACAATAGAACGTTTCTCAGATAGAGATAGATGTGTGATAATCCGTTTTCACCCTCGAATCTCAGAGGGGAGGTCGGAAAGCAGTGAGAGAAGAGTAATAGGCCATTGGATGCTTTCACTTGACATACATTTCACCATCATTTCACCGTCAGAATCAGAATGTACTTATTCACCAAGTACATTTACTCATACCCAGCAATAGACAAATATACAGACAGAATACAGACAGAGGAATTTACACGGTCAACATACATAATATACAATATAAATGCAGTAAACATAAAATACAATGGATGGTAAATTGCATTGCTTGAAATTCTACCTTCCAGCGAGGCTAAATCATCCCTAAACAGCTGACTTTAAATGCCATGGCTCTTGGCGCCTCTAAAAATGGTCGGGAGCAGGGAGACACAGAGGGGAAAACAGCAAAGATCAAATTGGCCAGCTGCAGATGAGAACATGTAATAGTAGTGTATGACCATTAGAGGGAGACAAGCGGTTGCACCTGCATTGAGGAATCATCAGGACTGTTGTTAGAGTTACTGGGAAGGGAAAGGGGGATAACTAGTCAGTTGCACAACTGAATGCATTCAACCGAAATGTGTCTTCCGCATTTAACCCAACCCCTCTGAATCAGAGAGGTGCGGGGGGCTGCCTTAATCGATGTGCTCAGGGAGTGAAATAAATACAATTAACCATGTTTTATTGTCACATACAGCGGATAGGGGCAGACAGTGAAATGTGTTGTTTTACAGGGTCAGCCATAGTAGTACGGCGCCCCTAGAGCAAATTAGAGGTAAGTGCCTTGCTCAATGACACATCGACAGATTTTTCACCTTGTCTGCTCGGGTATCCAAATAGCATAATGCAGTGTCTACAGTTTCTACAGGAGTTCTCCTTTGAAGCCACATCTGCCCTCTCCTCCTTGTCCACATCAGAGCCAATATCATTTGGTGAATTATGGGTGACTCCGTCAATTGTAACCAGTTTCATTAATCTACTTCTTGTGTGGTCATCATTTCATTTCATGGGTCCTCTGTAGCTCAATTGGTAGAGCATGGCGCTTGTAACGTCAGGGTAGTGGGTTTGATCACCGGGACCACCCATACGTAAAAATGTATGCACACATGACTGTAAGTCGCTTTGGATAAAAGCGTCTGCTAAATGGCATATTATTATTATGAAGAAAGAAACCACATAGAAAAAGTGGTAAGCAAGTAAGGTCCAAAAACAGATTTTCACCAAGTCAAATTAATTTTATTGTGTTAGAGGTTTCATTATGCTTGTACCTAAACCAAAGTAGATAATGTAAAGATTGTTCTATACATCAGTTGGGGTCTCTATAAGCTTTAATATGAGGTCCTAAACCTGGCATGAAAGTGCATCATTATAGCTGTGTGGGCTAATAAAGTCAAAATGTTTGCCTTGGGGTAAGTTGAGCCAATGGTTGAGCCAATGGCAAGTTGAAATATATGTAGATATCTTTGTTAGAAAGAATACTATATTTCCCTTGACGGAGTGATACTGAATGTAAAAAATGGCTCAACTTACCCCCACTCTCCCCACACATTATGTAAAGTTAGTTTACGATTGACAGATAATGTTTAAATGCAAAAAAACTTTATTTTGTGTTAGTGATCCTCAGCTCAGTTTGGGACCCTTAATCCAGGCTGGACAGGAGGAACTCAACCTGCATTTCTAGATTCCCCATCACCTGCCCCGAGAGCCTCTGTGGGCTTTCATAGATGGACTCATCGAGGTTGAAGATGGAGTCCAGCCACGCCTTCATCTGGCCCTGACGACAACAGACACATCATCAACTATTATTTAATGACCAACCACAAAGATAATGATGAACAAACCATCACACACAGCTCAGGATATATATATATATATATATATAAAAAAAAAAAGAAGAGAGAGAGAGAGAGAGAGAGAGAGAGAGAGAGAGAGAGAGAGAGAGAGAGAGAGAGAGAGAGAGAGAGAGAGAGAGAAATGTACCTTAATGAGGAGGTAGAAGTTCCAAGCAGCCTCTGTCCAGGCTCCTCCAGGAGGGTGAATCCTCTTTATCACTTCCATGAGCAGATAAAAGAAGCTACCAGGCCTCTGGAGAAGGAACAGGGGACATGAGTGAGTGTCTACAGGCTTGATACAACAGTGTGGATAGGATAGATAAACAACAGGATGTTTACATTCTTAGGGCCACTTACAGATGTAGGAAGAGATGTTTTTCCTTCTAGAAGGCTTAGTAGAACGAATTCATAAAATACATCCACGAAGTTGATGCGGTCGATCTGAAGTCAAACAAATACGCTAATTGCATAATCTTCATTGACAAGCACTTTAGAAAGTCTCATTGAGTAGATGTTGGATGAGCAGACTGTGCCTGCAGCTAACGCTCAAACTTGCATGTAAACCTACTCCTACAAGAGCCATCTCTTGCTCTAGTCGCTCCCTGTTTGCTGGCTCATTAATGAAGTTCACCAGGAGGTCGTAGGCCTGCTGAAACTGCCTCACATCCTCAAAACAAAACAATCATACAATTCCTTAAACTTAGATCATAAAATCAAAGATTCAGGTCTGTAATTCAGAGGGTCTCTGATTGTTTTGCTTGTAAGACATTGGAACTTTTCAACTAAAACCTATGAATCACTGTTGCCTAAAGGTAACCCACTGGGCAAAGACTTGTTGTATCAACGTAGTTTCTATGTCATTTTAACAAAAAAATGTAATGTGATGATGTTAAAGCAACGTGGAAAACTGATTGGATTTGAAAAAAGTCATCAACGTAAGGGAATTTAGTCTTTTTTTCACCTAACTTTTAACCTAAATCCAATGACATGGTCAATGTTTTTGTTGATTTCACATTGAATTCACATTAGTTGACAACTCAACCAAATGTAACTCAAAACTAGACGTTGAAATGACATCTATGTGGGAACTATACTGTATATCTGGTCTGATGAACTCTGTACAATTATGTGAATGGTTACCTGCTGGTTGAGCTTGGACAATCCGCTCAACACCATCCTCCCAGCGTGGGTGAGGTAATTAAGGGAGGTACTGTCTGAGGATGTCAGAGCCTGTGAGAACAAGACAATACATTTACAAATAGTCCAGAAATGTTCATCAAATGAAATACAAAAGGTGCTAAATTCACAATTTCACACCTCCATAGCATGTCGGATACCGGCCAGCCTCAGAGAGAAGTTGGTTGTCCCTTGGTTTCCAAAGTAACTCCTGTAAATATAAATGTTTAGTAACACATGTGCAACATAAGGAGATAAAGCATACATCAATGCCATGATATGAAGATATCCTCTTATGTTAGCCTATGTTACAACTGCAGGATTCAGACAGACCATACCAATGTAGGACCTTCATTTGATCACTCTTTTGTTGCTGAGAATTTTCCTGCACGGCAGGAAATTAAACTTATAGTGTATTTTAGTTTTAAAAAGGCTTTTAAAGTTTGTAATTTTCACTTTGAAATGTCAGACTGATTTGCCCAAAAATGTATCAACCCCTACAAAAATGAAAATTATAATCCACATAATAATTCATATTTGCTGTTGCTGCAGGATTATTTCCCTGCTGTAGCACACTGGTTTAAAGTAGACCCTTTCCTGCAGTCAAATGACCAACTCGCCCTCGAGTGGCCTCATGGGTGTAATGATATTAATCTTTTTCATAATTTCATAGTTAATCAAAATGATTTTTTTAAATGCAGAAAATCTGGTTTTTCTATGTCAAACGGTTTTGTTATATTTCAGTCTTCTGTGATGTACAGTACCAGTCAACGTTTGGACACACCTACTCATTCAAGGGTTTTTCTTAATTTTTACTATTTTCTACATTGTAGAATAAAAGTGAAGACATCAAAACTATGAAATAACACATATGGAATCATGTACTAACCAAAAAATTGTTAAACAAATCAATATATATTTTAGATTTTAGATTCTTCAAAGTAGCCACCCTTTGCCTTGATGACAGCTTTGCACACTCTTGGCATGCTCTCAACCAGCTTCACATGGAATGCTTTTCCAACAGTCTTGAAGGAGTTCCCACATATGCTGTGCACTTATTGGCTGCTTTTCCTTCACTCTGCGCTCCAACTCATCCCAAACCATCTCAATTGGGTTGAGGTCGGGTGATTGTGGAGGCCAGGTCATCTGATGCAGCACTCCATCACCCTCCATCTTGGTCAAATAGCCCTTACAGAGCCTGGAGGTGTGTTGGGTCATTGTCCTGTTGAAAAACAAATGATAATCCCACTAAGCGCAAACCATATGGGATGGCGTATCGCTGCAGAATGCTGTGGTAGCCATGCTGGTTAAGTGTGCCTTGAATTCTAAATAAATCAAAGACAGTGTCACCAGCAAAGCACCCCCACACCATCACACCTCCTCCTCCATGCTTCACAGTGGGAACTATTCATGCGGAGATCATCCGTTCACCAACTCTGCGTCTCACAAAGACACGGCGGTTGGAACCAAAAAATCTCACATTTGGACTAATCAGACCAAAGGACAGATTTCTACCGGTCTAATGTCCATTGCTCGTATTTCTTGGCCCAAGCAAGTCTCTTCTTCTTATTGGTGTCCTTTAGTAGTGGTTTCTTTGCAGCAATTCGACCATGAAGGCCTGATTCACGCAGTCTCCTCTGAACAGTTGATGTTGAGATGTGTCTGTTACTTGAACTTTGTGAAGCATTTATTTGGGCTGCAATCTGAGGTGCAGTTAACTCTAATGAACTTATCCTCTGCAGCAGAAGTAACTCTGGGTCTTCCTTTTCTGTGACGGTCCTCCTGAGAGCCAGTTTCATCATAGTGCTTGATGGTTTTTGCGACTCACTTGAAAAACTTTAAAATTTCTTGAAATGTTCCGGATTGACTGACCTTCATGTCTTAAAGTAATGATGGACTGTCGTTTCTCTTTACTTATTTGAGCTGTTCTTGCCATAATATGGACTTGGTCTTTTACCAAATAGGGCTATCTTCTGTATACCATTCCTACCTTGTCACAACACAACTGATTGGCTCAAACGCATTAAGAAGGAAAGAAATTCCACAAATTAACTTATAAGTAGGCACACCTGTTAATTGAAATGCATTCCAGGTGACTACCTCATGAAGCTGGTTGAGAGAATGCCATGAGTGTGGAAAGCTGTCCTCAAGGCAAAGGGTGGCTACTTTGAAAAATCTCAAAAGTGAAATTTTTTGATTTGTTTAACACTTTATTTGTTACTACATGATTCCATATGTGTTATTTCATAGTTTTGAGGTATTCACTATTATTCTACAACAGGGTTCTTCAATTCCGGTCCTGGAGGGCCGAAACACCTCTGTTTTTCATCCTCTCCTTCTAATCAGGGGCTAATTCAGACCTGGGACACCAGGTGAGTGCAATTAACTACCAGGTAGAAATAAAAAACAGAAGTGTTTCGGCCCTCCAGGACCGGAATTGAAGAAACCTGTTCTACAATATAGATTATAATTTTTTTTTAAACCTGGAATGAGTAGGTGTGTCCAAACTTTTGACTGGTACCGTATAGAAAGTGTTTCAACTTTATATCTGACATGGTAAAGGTGTCTTCTTTTTTTAAGACCATGTCCATATGTGTGAAATGTATACTTTTGCTTCAAAGTAGATTTGTTTAAGACTATTAAGAAACACACTGTGTGACCCTGATCTAGCCCACTGCAGTAAAAGGTTATTAAGGTCCTACTTCTGTATAAGTACAATATTGGGCAGATTATTTCAAAGCAAATGTTTTTACTATAGATGAACACATTAAAGCAAACTCACCACAGCTGGGGCACATCTGCAACATTATTTTGCTCCTCCACAAACTCCTAAAGCAGACATCACATTAACATCAACTCTACTAAACTGCATTTCACCTGCAACATCAACTAAAGCAGACAAAACATTCAGTGACATCATAACAATACTTTCATCTTGACCTAAAAACTTGACCCTTGACAGACAATACAAACCTGTCGATACCAAAACATTGTGTTTTGAACACAATGACACTTAGACACACACCTGTACACACAAGTACAAATGTCAGTAAAACAAAGAAAAAAGTGCTATTGACTGTAGAAAGAGTTTTACATGAGGAGTGCTGTCAGGGGTCTGGTCCTGGTCCTGGGTGGAGTGGAAAGGTGGAGGGGGACTGGGAGGGGAATCGGAAGGGAAAGGGGGGGGGGGGGGGGGGAGAATCCTGGGGGAACTGGTGAGAGGAGCCAGAGAACGGTTCATGAGGGGTGGTGATGATGTCAGAGGTGGAGAACTGATACGACGTCATCTCATCCCCCTCTCCTGGAACCCCTCCACTGTGGTGGAGATATCCACCTGCTGTTTAACACACAACATGTGACACTGTAAGCCCAACATTGAAAACCACAATATTAAAAACCCCTCAACCAAACACTGAAATAAATCCTAGCACAGAGAAACAACGAGTTATACCTGGGCATCCTCATAATAGGTGAACTCAGACCTCCTCTTGACAAGGCAGGACTTGAGTCCATAGATCCTTCTACCAAGGAACTAAAAATGAGGATAGAAATTCAAATGTCTCATTTCATTTTCTGTCAACATTTATTGAAACAGGTAAATGGACATTTGCCACTTCCCATTTTTGGGGGGTGAAAAAGTGTTTGACTGTACCTTAATACCAGTCAGCTCCTTGTTGGTGAGGACCACCTGGACAAGACCCTTTAAAAGAGACACAGGGAAACATTACATTTCATCCAGGAAATATAAGTAGCCCTATATTGTGTGCATCATTTGACACAAATCAGGTGCATTTGAGATGAAAGATCAGTTGAGAATCTCTCACCCATGGGTCCAGGATTTTTTCCTGAATGACTCTGCTCCACCACAGCTGTTTCTCCACTCCCCTCACAATGCACAGGTGATGCAAGTCCTCTTCATTTTGCTAAAAGAAAAAACGCCTTCAGTCTGCAGACCTTTCTCTATATTTTAACTGTAGATTTCTATATCATTTGGCAGGCGATTTCAGTTTTGACTATCATTACTGGCAGTGATATAACAACTTTCCCCTGCGTTTCAATTAGGGCCAGACATACAAAAGAAACCCCAGAGACAAATGGGAGTTAAAATATACAGGTGTGTTCATTAGTGTTAAGAATATGTATGAAGTACCTGCACTCGTCCATAATGGATCTTCCAGTAATGGAAATGAAACGAACCCCAGTTCCCAACCAGCTGCAACTTCTCATAGGGAAAACGAGAGTCTTCACTATTTGGCTGAAAAACAAAGACATCCCCTAATTTCAGAGGTTTCTCTGTGATTAATAAAAACACAATTGTGGAGATAGAGGACATGTTAATGTGTACTATTACTAATACTCTATGACTGTCTAATAATGTGAATGGCTACCTGTGAATGGCTATCTAAAGGTGCTGACAGTTCGTCAAGCACTAGCCTCCCCGCTTCAGTGAGGTGAAAGGTAGGCTCCTCAGTAACCAATTTGGAAGTCTGTGAAAAGAAGAGGGAATAGGGTAAAGCCATCAAATTAAGGAAATTCTCCCTATAAGATCAGATGAGCTTTGGTTAATAATGTGAATGGTTACCTGTGTGTTTAACACTGCCAGCTCTCTCACCAGAATTCTCCCAGCACGGGTGAGATAGTAGACTGGTTTGGGCTTGGAGATGAAGAAGACAGAATATGTTTACAGACATGTTCATTATATTGTTTTGTAGAAAACTAGTGACTTGATGTTTAATGTTTAATATCCTCTAAAGACCAGAGAGTATCAGAATGAATAGACTTACAGAGACAGGAACATACAAGGGTCCAGACCAAGGGATTATAGCCAGACAGGGCCACTGCCCAACCTCCTCATCCACATACTAAGGAAAAAGACAGGATCAATTTAAGAGTCAGTTTGAATGAGAGACTGGTATAGAAGTGACAGACTGGTATAGGGAGAATCGCAAGAGGAGGCCACTGCAAAGATAGATTCTAAGACAATTGGCAGTTGAACTACACAGGTCTGTGTTTAAAGGTTAAGGAAACCTATGAGGTACCTGCATATGAATGGCTACCTGTTCATTTTGAGAAGACAGTTCCTCCCATACCATCCTCCTAGCTGGAGTGAAACAGATGAAAATAGGCTGCTCCATCGTGAAAATCTGGTAAAAATAAGGGAACAGCTTTAAAGACATCAAAGTATTCAACTATCAAAGTGGATACTGACGGTTAATTATCCCTATTAGATCAGATGAGCATTGGTTAATAATCTGCATGGATACCTGTGTGTTTAACACTGCCAGCTCTCTCACCAGCATCCTCCCAGCATGGGTAAGGTAATATGTTGGCTGCAGTGTTACAGACTGTTAGAAAAATAGGAAATATGTTTACAGACATGTATTTATATATTGTTCTTTAGAAAACGTCATGTTTATGTTTAAGTTACATAAACCAGTCTAAAGACCAGAGAGTATCAGAATGGATGGACTTACAGCGCTTGAAACCCACAGAGGTCCAGACCAAGGGATTAAAGCCAGACAGGGCTGCTGCCGAACCTCCTCATCCACATACTAAGGAACAAGACAGGATCCATTTAAGAGTCAGTTTGAATAATACACTAGTATAGGAGTGAAAGACTGGTATAGGGAGGATTGCAAGAGGAGGCCACTGCAATGATAGTAGTTGAAACACACAGGTCTGAGTTACAAATGTTAAGAACATGTCTAAAGTACCTGCATGTGAATGGCTACCTCTTCAGGCTGAGAAAACTGTTCATCCCATACCATCGTGCCAGCATGAGAGATGAAAATGTGTTGCTCATTCATGAAAATCTGTAAGAAAATTAGGGAATAGGTTTAAGGACATCAAAGTATCCCACTACCATAGTGGATACTGAAAGTAATCCTGCCTATTAGATCAGATTAGCTTTGTCCAATAATCTGCATGGTTACCTGTGGGTTTAACACTGCCAGCTCTCTCACCAGCATCCTCCCAGCATGGGTAAGGTAATAAGTTGGCTGCAGTGTTACAGACTATTAGAAAAACAGGAAATATGTTTACAGACATGTATTTCTATATTGTTCTTTAGAAAACGTCATGTTTATGTTTAAGTTACATAAACCAGTCTAAAGACCAGAGAGTATCAGAATGGATGGACTTACAGCGCTTGAAACCCACAGAGGTCCAGACCAAGGGATTAAAGCCAGACAGGGCCGCTGCCGAACCTCCTCATCTACAAACTAAGGATCAATTTTCGAGTGAGTAAAATTACAGTTTGAATGTCAGATTGTTATTGAACCAATCCTGCTACAGAAGCAGTATTGTTATAGCCTGGGTGCCAGTCTGTTTCAGCTTTCTCCCCACAACCTTATTGGATTGTTATGCAAATATCACATTGCCACGATGGAATTAGCAAGAGAGTAGTAACAGACCGGTAATCAGACTATTGATAGGCCTACATTATTACCTGAACAAGGACTGGGTCCTCCTGGTCCAGGGTGGGCTCATGATCTTTATGAATAAACAATAAAGGATTATTTTCTCTAAGTTTAAGAAATACTGCAAGACACCAGACATCTGTCCATGTAGTTAGGCCGATCTTATATTTTATTTGTATTTTATATTGTGTGATATCACATTGTATTCATGTGTCTGCATAATGTACCAATATGTTCAATTAAACCTAAAGCAAAGGTTTGGTTTCAGAGGAGCATGATCGTTTGTTGTTGTTAATAGTGGAATTCCATAGCATCTAGGGCTACACTGTAAAACATATCAAATCTCCTCTGGGCTTTGCTAGCCATCATTATGTCATTATGGGATGTAGCTCAGTTGATAGAGCATGGTGTTTGAAACGCCAGGGTTGTGGGTTCTATTCCCACAGGGGGTATGAAAAAATATATAATGTAAGTCGCACTGGATAAGGGCGTCTGCGAAATGACGTAAATGTCATTATTTGAGTCCTAAATGGCACCATATTCCCTATTTAGTGAACTACTATTGACCAGAGCCTTTTGACCATATAACTATTGGCCCTGGTAAAAAAAATAGGGAATAGGGTATAGGGTGCCATTTGGGACTCAAATGATGACATGATGATGGCTAAATATAGTTTCAGTCCGTACTATAAACAGTATGTATTTCTATTTAGACATTGTAAAATCTGTAAATTTACCCTCCTCAACCGTGACAACACGGTACACGCTCTCCACGGTGGCCGGTTCATCCTCACCGACGCCGTAATATTTTCTATAAAAGTAGACAGCCGAACCGGTCGCAAGCACCAGGCCAGCTGCACACAGAAGCGGCCGCTCGCGGAGGAATCTCAGCGTGGTCGCTTTCAACAAAGTACTGAATGTATGCCTACTCATTATCGCCCTTCATACTGCAGTGATTTTGACCGAGTTCAAAACCATCTGACACGTTCTTAGAATTACAGGGTTTTATAGGGAACCATTAATACGTCAAATGCTTCCATACATCATGGTTGGCAATGTCACAATGGGATGAACATGTTTACCAAACGGATTAAAAATCATTTAACAGTGATATCAATTCAGTTGAATTTTGGAGATGATTTGGGAGTTTATAAAATGGTGAACTATGAACCATGGTTTAGAGAGCAGTAGGAGTAGAATAATTTAGAATATACATATGGCTCTAAGTAGGAGTAGAAGAAGGGACTGCGCCACCATGCACAGTGCGCTCTCCATGGTTCTGAAAAGGAACGTTCGTTCCTGCGTTCATCAGCTCCCTGATGTTCTAGGCCGAGCCCACTCACTGAACCACTCTCACTTTCACTTTCAAGGTGTCAAAGCGTTCAACAAACATGCATGGAACTCAAACACAATTCAAATAGTTGTTTTTATTTTTTATCAGCTGAGATAGCCTACTCTTCTCATCTCTTGGCACTTCTGCTCTGCTGGTTAAACAGTATCTTAACGTTTTTACAGTTGATTGATAATTTGGATAATTCATATTTATAATGTAGTATCCCACGTTTCATAACATAACCCTAATCCCAAAATAGACTAACATAGAAACCCTAGGCGAGCACACAAGCTCTGGCTGTATAGCCGGCAACAATAAGAAATCCAAAGAGGGTGGATGTTGAGGAAAACCAGTAGACCAACACAAATCCTCTTCAGGAGAGAAAACGAATTAGAGGCTAAAAGACAGAAAATGGCAGACAATAGAAATCTAATGCGTATGTTACGGCTGGTTAGGGTTTTAATTAGGAAGGACTCCCACAAAGATATTGTCTCTCTAAAAAACTGTAGGATACATATTGGTGGTCAAAGGGGTCGAAGCATGGGGACGTGCCTTCCCGTTCGGGGGCGGCAGTATAGTGATCCTCGCTAATAAGGGCCAGTGAGCCACAAGACAATTCTCATTAAGTTGGTTTACCCTGTTGGCGCAATGCGTAGGCTGCTTGTCTTTCACGCCATACCTGGGTTCGCTTCCCCGACCCTCCTTTAGCCACAACATTTTAAGAAAGGGACATCTTCATGACCAACAATCTAAAAAGGTTGGTCAGTCTGTGAAAATTAGAAACTTCCAGCAGGCATTGACAGTCGTCACTCTGACCAAAAGGAATCAAGACAGTTATCACTCTGACCAAAGGGAATCAAGGCAGGTTGAGGAATAAAGGTGGTTGGATTATATAGCTACATTGGTGGTATGGTTCCAAAAGTGCTGGTGATAAAATTAACATAGGCTATTACTGGCATACACATTTCAAAACAAAACAAAAAGCCTATGTATGGAGTTATGGAAACGTTGTTAAACCAAACAGTCTGTACTCTATTGCACAAGTTTGATGTCCCTATTGATAAAATGGCATGTTACTCTAATTTGTCAGATGTGTTACAGTTTACAATAGGCTACCTACTATACCGTCATCCTTTATCAAAGCATTCCATTGCTAGTATAATCTCCACAAGCAAGGGTGCTGATTCTGCCGCAGGAGGGGGTGGAGGGATAGTGTTGATTTTCAACCACCAGAGCCTCCACTGCAATACCTCTGTTGTTTCTAAATAATTATGCTAATCTTTGCTGTGAGAACAAGGAGTCCGCTTACACTGTACTTTGATTATAAAGGTTTATTTATATCACAAGATTTCAGCGTAAGTTTACAGACATCTGCAGGCATCTGGAGAACAACGACCCAAAATAATATGTTGTTCTGTCCTCCTTTGTCTCAACCAAATATTTATAATCTTACTATGATATGGGTGGTTTCCCCTAGAGACCAATCCCATGACTCCACACAACAGACTTCCTCTGTTTTATGGGGTGCCCCTATAAAACTGCTCCCCAGATGCTTCCCTAAGCTGAATCAACATCCTCCAAGATACCATTTGCAAACGTTAGCAAAGTCACAAATTCCTTAGACACCACACCTCCACTGCAATACCTTTCCCCAGTATGGAAGACCATACTGGGGAAAGACACATTCAGGGTAATTAGGCCTAGTGGACATAATTTAACTAAAAGATCCTCAAGTCCTCTCTCTGGTAGCCTATTTCATTGAACACAGCGCAAACACAGTGCAAAGCCAGTATAGCCTTACAATATTAAATCCACTTTTTGTATTGAGTGAGAAATGCCTCTTGCATTTGTGTAGATCTTTGTTTTGGTCACACTGTGTGATGTCATTTAGGCTACTTCTACAAGTGGCCACAGACGCTTCTCATAGAAACGACTAGTTTCTGCAAAGATGTTGGGAAATACGAGACTTGCAGCAGCTAAGATGATGAGGAACCTCCTTGCACTGTGCAAAAAGTGGATTTAATATTTTTTCCTGAATTTTCTCTCTATTTTTGAGTTGGCTACCACCTGCAACTGCACACAGATGTTTATAAGAGACGTTTCTTCTGAGGTTAGGGATCTATAATTGTAAAATGAATGTGTTTGATTTAATAACCAGTCTAATCTAACTATTTTGGTCGTTCATTTTTACATTTACATTTACGTTATTTAGTAGACGCTCTTATCCAGAGCGACTTACAAATTGGTGCATTCAACCTATAGCCAGTGGGATAACCACTTTACAATATTTTTATTTTTATTTATTTTTTAGAGGGGGGGGCGGGGGGGGTAGAAGGATTACTTTATCCTATCCCAGGTATTCCTTAAAGAGGTGGGGTTTCAAATGTCTCCGGAAGGTGGTGAGTGACTCCGCTGTCCTGGCGTCGTGAGGGAGCTTGTTCCACCATTGGGGTGCCAGAGCAGCGAACAGTTTTGACTGGGCTGAGCGGGAACTATGCTTCCGCAGAGGAAGGGAGCCAGCAGGCCAGAGGTGGATGAACGCAATGCCCTCGGTTGGGTGTAGGGACTGATCAGAGCCTGAAGGTACAGAGGTGCCGATCCCCTCACAGCTCCATAGGCAAGCACCATGGTCTTGTAACAGATGCGAGCTTCAACTGGAAGCCAGTGGAGTGTGCGGAGGAGCGGGGGTGACGTGAGAGAACTTGGGAAGGTTGAACACCAGACGGGCTGCGGCATTCTGGATGAGTTGTAGGGGTTTAATGGCACAGGCAGGGAGCCCAGCCAACAGCGAGTTGCAGTAATCCAGACGGGAGATGACAAGTGCCTGGATTAGGACCTGTGCCGCTTCCTGTGTAAGGCAGGGTCGTACTCTCCAAATGTTGTAGAGCATGAACCTGCAGGATCGGGTCACCGCCTTGATGTTAGCGGAGAACGACAGGGTATTGTCCAGGGTCACGCCAAGGCTCTTCGCACTCTGGGAGGAGGACACAACGGAGTTGTCAACCGTGATGGCGAGATCATGGAACGGGCAGTCCTTCCCCGGGAGGAAGAGCAGCTCCGTCTTGCCAAGGTTCAGCTTGAGGTGGTGATCCGTCATCCATACTGATATGTCTGCCAGACATGCAGAGATGCGATTCGCCACCTGGTTATCAGAAGGGGGAAAGGAGAAGATTAGTTGTGTATCGTCAGCGTAGCAATGATAGGAGAGGCCATGTGAGGATATGACAGAGCCAAGTGACTTGGTGTATAGGGAGAATAGGAGAGGGCCTAGAACTGAGCCCTGGGGGACACCAGTGGTGAGAGCACGTGGTGCGGAGACAGCTTCTCGCCACGCCACTTGGTAGGAGCGACCGGTCAGGTAGGGACGCAATCCAGGAGTGAGCCGCGCCGGAGATGCCCAGCTCGGAGAGGGTGGAGAGGAGGATCTGATGGTTCACAGTATCAAAGGCAGCAGACAGGTCTAGAAGGACAAGAGCAGAGGAGAGAGAGTTAGATTTAGCAGTGCGGAGATCCTCCGTGACACAGAGAAGAGCAGTCTCAGTTGAATGACCAGTCCTGAAACCTGACTGGTTTGGATCAAGAAGGTAATTCTGAGAGAGATGGCGAGAGAGTTGGCTAAAGACGGCACGCTCAATAGTTTTGGAAAGAAAAGAAAGAAGGGATACTGGTCTGTAGTTGTTGACATCAGTGGGATCGAGTGTTGGTTTTTTGAGAAGGGGTGCAACTCTCGCTCTCTTGAAGACGGAATGTTCATTCCTAGGTTCATTCCTAGGTTCATCTGGACTCTTCATTGTCATCATCAACATACTATAACACTTTGAATTACCTAGGAATATTACTATAGCAGCTGGTTGCTAAGGGAAATGAGACACCACCATGATCCTCTTGTTGTGAGACTGAGAGGGAGTGAGATTTGAGAAGTGCATAAGGAGAGGTGGGAAGCAGAGAAGACAGAGCCTGGTTGAAATTCCACCAAATGGATAAGAAGAGGAAGACAAAGTTTGGCACATTTATGCTTTCAGTGGTTGACGGACACGAATGAACGAGTAAACTCAGTTTTTAGCCTAGTAAGGTATCACAAATTAATACCTCAGTATTAATTATCCAGTGCGCGGAATCTCCATGAAGTCTGCATGACGATTTTCGCGTAAAGAGAGGCAGCGCTGGAGAGCGGACTTGTAGCCTGGCAGGTATGTTGTGCTATTTTGAATAAAGCTAGCAATACAGCTAATAAAAGTTTTAGGGTATTATTAATTTCGTACAGGTAACTAAATACATGGAGCTATCTAACAGCAATGCTGTTGTGGGCTTTCAAATGTAATTAATTACAACCGAGCCTATAAAGTCAGTTTTTCAGTCAGTCCTATCATTTGTATTGAAAATAGGTTATTATAACAAAAGGTAAACACACACATTTACAATAATAGTTAGGTCTATGTTAGTAGCCTAAAATGTACTGATACAAGTACAGAAACATTTCCTCTGACATAGCCAGAGGCAACCTTGGCTACACTGCCATTAATACTATACTTATTATATACACGTTATGTTCTACAGTACTGGTTTAAGTCTAAGAACAGGGTTCTCTCCCATAAAATCTTATCTCTGTCTCTATCACAGACATGCATGACCAAGGAAGATAGGCTACATAGAAACAGATAAAATAGAGAGAGATAAGGTGCAAGAGAGACAAAGGTAGAGAATAAACAGTGGGGGGGCAAGAATTGGAGAGCACATCAGCACCGGAGCTATGCCTAGTTTAATGTAAGGAAGTAGACTACTCAATTGCCTCTCCAGTGTGAGGGAGATGAGGCCAAACCAGGGACCTTGTATGTGATCAGACCTGTTGAAGGTGGGGTTCATGTGTGAATGTGAATATGAAAGTGTGAGTATGTATAGCTAGTATGATAACGTATCAATGTAAACACTTTGCCATTTGAGTTTGGACACAATGTACTAGTATCATCCAGATATATCGGTGCATTTTGTTTAAATTATGTTTAATCATGAATTCAAAGTAACAAAAAAGTGTGTGTGTGTGTGTGTGTGTGTGTGTGTGTGTGTGTGTGTGTGCGTGTGTGTGTGTGTGAAAAATCTTCAAATACGGGTAGAGGCATTTTGGAAGACTGTTAGGAAACTTGGCCATACATACAATGCCTTCGGAAAGTATTCAGACCCCTAAACTTTTTCCACATTTTGTTATGTTACAGCCTTGTTCTAAAATGGATTAAATAAAACAATCCTAATCAATCTACACACAATACCCCATAACGACAAAGCGAAAATAGGTTTTTTAGAAATTTTTGCAAATGTATTAAAAATATAAAACAGAAATACCTTATTTACATAAGTATTCAGACCTTTTGCTATGAGACTCGAAACTGAGCTCAGGTGCATCATGTTTCCATTGATCATCCTTGATATGTTTCTACAACTTGATTGGAGTCCACCTGTGGTAAATTCAATTGATTGGACATGATTTGGAAAGGCACACACCTGTCTATATAAGGTCCCACAGTTGACAGTGCATGTCAGAGCAAGGGTACTAAAATATTTCTGCAGCATTGAAGGTCACCAAGAACACAGTGGCATCCATCATTCTTAAATGGAAGAAGTTTGGAACCACCAAGACTCTTCCTAGAGCTGGCCGCCCGGCCAAACTGAGCAATCAGGGGAGAAAAGTCTTGGTCAGGGAGGTGACCAAGAACCCGATGGTCACTCTGACTGAGCTCTAGAGTTCCTCTGTGGAGATGGGAGAACCTTCCAGAAGGTAAACCATCTCTGCAGCACTCCACCAATCAGGTCTTTATGGTAGAGTGGCCAGACGGAAGCCACTCCTCAGTAAAAGGCACATGACTGCCCACTTGGAGTTTGCCAAAAGGCACATAAAGACTCTCAGACCATGAGAAACAAGATTCTCTGGTCTGATGAAACCAAGATTTAACTCTTCGGCCTGAATGCCAAGCGTCACATCTGGAGGAAACCTGGCACCATCCCTACGGTGAAGCATGGTGATGGCAGCATCATGCTGTGGGGATGTTTTTCAGCAGCAGGGACTAGGAGACTAGTCAGGATCGAGGCAAAGATGAACGGAACAAAGTACTGAGGGATCCTTGATGAAAACCTTCTCCAGAGCACTCAGGACCTCAGACTGGGGTGAAGGTTCACCTTCCAACAGGACATCGACCCTAAGCACACAGCCAAGGAAATGCAGGAGTGGCTTTGGGACAAGTCTCTAAACTATGTCCATAAACTATTCTCATTGCTTCTACAGATTGTGAATTAAAAATATTTTTTTTTGCTAAAAGTATTATTATATTATTTATCGATTGACTATGACTTTTCAGATCACCCAGTAATGCTATCTGCAAGGTTAGCTCCAGGTAAATATTGCAATCCTTTAGCCATTCCTGGACATGTGTCCAAAAACAAGCTACAAATGGACAGAACCAAAACAAATGATCTAATGATTCTGTCTCTTCACAGCAAAATCTGCAGAGCTGGGAAGATTGTATTCCCCATATAAATAACATTCTATTGGTAGCAAGAATATTATATAATAATTTAAATTGAAAGATTCTAATTTTTGAATCCGGTGTCGTTTTGCGTGTCAGTTCATAAACACTATGCCATGGGATCGGTACGTCAAAAATCTCTTCCCAACTATTTTGCAATCTATATGGGACGGCTGTCAATCCTTTGGTCCTTAAGTGAAACTGATATACTTTTTTATTTATCACAGTTTTCCTTAACCAATTATGTTCTTTAATGCAAGGCCGACAGACAAGTTCCTTACTTTCTCCCCCTTCCACTTTCCTCTTCCACTTTTGCGGTAAGGCTGCAATTATTTGGTTGTAATTTTGGGTAGAGCAGACATTTCCACATGTTTTTGTTAGCTGCATGTGCGACATAACTCCACCAGTCCTACCGATGATATCATTTACGAAGATTATACCTTTTTTAAACATTCTGTCAAAAAATAAAGTTTTTTTGTCAATTAGTATATTTGAATTTAACCACAATATTTGTTGCATTATTTGTTCTGTTGTTTCTGGAGGATTAAATTGCCGCAACCACAATGATTTCTAAATTTTCTCCACCTTGATAGTGCCATTAATCACCATTGCAATAAAGGCCACAAAGTCCACATTTTTAACCTTTAAAATGTCAGGATCATCTTGGTGAAAGGCAACCCCTGCAGCTTGCATTGAAGGCCTATCCGCCACCATGGACTCTTCAGGAGCACCATTCAAACCCTCAACCCTTTTAACCGCTGCTGCATAGGAAATGCTCTGTACAACCCTAACTTTGGCCTCCTCATTTTCTTTCACCGTGGCTTCATGGTTCCCACCACAATTGTAACATTTCACTTTTTCATCACTTTTATAACACATTAAATGATATTTTCCACAACTTGGACATCTCGGTTTCTCCCTTCTGCAAACCCTTGACACATGACCAAAAGCTTTACAGTGATCACACTGCATTGGTCTTGGGATAAATGCTCTGACTTTGTAGTTTATATACCCCAACTGCACTTGAATAGGGAGAGACTCCATATCAAAAAACAAAAGAACAAATAAACTCTTCACTTTTTCATCATTCACCACTCGATTCATCCGACGTGCATCAATCACTCCAGGAATATTTTTCATCTCTTTAACATCGACTTCCCACGAGACGCCAGATATTACCCCCTTGAGGGGTGCCCTGTTCCGAAGAGACACACACGACATGTCAAACTTTTCAAATCGGGATGAGCCGCAACACACGTTCCTTCTGATCCGCAGAAGTACAAATAATCGAAACAAACCCGCCTCTCATGACCCTCACATCCTTCACTTTACCCATCACTCTCTCCACCAGTTTGAATAGCTCAAATGGATTCTTCAAGATTGGTATTTGGATAAGCTGCTCCTCATTAACAAACCTTCCACCTACAAGATATAAAGGGACGTTCTCATCACTGTACCCTACTTTACTCCATTTTCCATTTTTTTGAAAAAGACTCCAATCCTCCTTGATTCTACCGCCATTAGATTCACAATCCACTTCATCCTCCACCTCTGCCATCTTTTCCAATCTCACCTACAATTGCATCCCTTCCTCCTTGCTTCCTTTCTCCCTTCCCTGGGGTTAGGTTAACCACTGATCTGACAATACTGATATATTCAATTATGTTGCAGGGTTTTAAATGTTTTATAGGCTACATTATTTTTTTAAATCCTACAATAGAACGTTTCTCAGATAGAGATAGATGTGTGATAATCCGTTTTCACCCTCGAATCTCAGAGGGAGGTCGGAAAGCAGTGAGAGAAGAGTAATAGGCCATTGGATGCTTTCACTTGACATACATTTCACCATCATTTCACCGTCAGAATCAGAATGTACTTATTCACCAAGTACATTTACTCATACCCAGCAATAGACAAATATACAGACAGAATACAGACAGAGGAATTTACACGGTCAACATACATAATATACAATATAAATACAGTAAGCATAAAATACAATGGATGGTAAATTGCATTGCTTGAAATTCTACCTTCCAGCGAGGCTAAATCATCCCTAAACAGCTGACTGTAAATGCCATGGCTCTTGGCGCCTCTAAAAATGGTCGGGAGCAGGGAGACACAGAGGGGAAAACAGCAAAGATCAAATTGGCCAGCTGCAGATGAGAACATGTAATAGTAGTGTATGACCATTAGAGGGAGACAAGCGGTTGCACCTGCATTGAGGAATCATCAGGACTGTTGTTAGAGTTACTGGGAAGGGAAAGGGGGATAACTAGTCAGTTGCACAACTGAATGCATTCAACCGAAATGTGTCTTCCGCATTTAACCCAACCCCTCTGAATCAGAGAGGTGCGGGGGACTGCCTTAATCGATGTGCTCAGGGAGTGAAATAAATACAATTAACCATGTTTTATTGTCACATACAGCGGATAGGGGCAGACAGTGAAATGTGTTGTTTTACAGGGTCAGCCATAGTAGTACGGCGCCGCTAGAGCAAATTAGAGGTAAGTGCCTTGCTCAATGACACATCGACAGATTTTTCACCTTGTCTGCTCGGCTATCCAAATAGCATAATGCAGTGTCTACAGTTTCTACAGGAGTTCTCCTTTGAAGCCAGATCTGCCCTCTCCTCCTTGTCCACATCAGAGCCAATATCATTTGGTGAATTATGGGTGACTCCGTCAATTGTAACCAGTTTCATTAATCTACTTCTTGTGTGGTCATCATTTCATTTCATGGGTCCTCTGTAGCTCAATTGGTAGAGCATGGCGCTTGTAACGTCAGGGTAGTGGGTTTGATCCCCGGGACCACCCATACGTAAAAATGTATGCACACATGACTGTAAGTCGCTTTGGATAAAAGCGTCTGCTAAATGGCATATTATTATTATGAAGAAAGAAACCACATAGAAAAAAGTGGTAAGCAAGTAAGGTCCAAAAAACAGATTTTCACCAAGTCAAATTAATTTATTGTATTAGAGGTTTCATTATGCTTGTACCCAGTGGCGGCTCCTGAAAAGATTCTCAGGGGGGGCAATTTTTCTGATGATTTAGGTGACCTACACACATTTTAAAAAAGATATGTCCAGCAACAACATGAAGACAGGGGCAGCATATAAGTCAATACTGATATACACATTACTTGCTTCAAAAAGGCCTCATGGTTGAATTGGAAATATGTGCACCTGAGCAAGCAGGAGCTTTTGATAGAGGCTACAGTTATTGGTAATAAGAAATTTTTATAGACTTCCATATTCTGCCCTCTTGTATAGATTTGTGAAAATGAACAGTGATAGACATTTTGCCTGAAAACAGAATTTGAAAATAATTTCTAGAAAAGGTAAACACAGCTATCTGTATGGCTTTGTAAATATGAACAACCATATTCTGGCCAATTGTATAGATTTGTAAAAAAATTGTTTACTTTTTTTAAAATGAAAAATAACTATTTTAAACAACATCAACTGTGAACTGATTTGGGCGTGTGTGTGTTAAAGAGACAGACAGGGAGGGACAAAGAGAGAGAGTTCTCTTCTCTCTTTCAATGCAGCAAAGCGGTCAATGACTTTCTCATTGAAATCAGGCATGCTGAGGACTAGTTTACTAGTTACTTTTTAGCTTGCTGCATGATCAAATTCAGCTGATGCGCATAGCAATGCACGTAATGGCCTTTCTTGAAATGCTCACGCACCTTTTGCCTTCTCTCGCCTCATCACACTGGCTCCATCGTAAGCTTGCGCAATGAGTTTGACTTTCACGTCGTCGGCAAAAAGACCGTTCAGTCTCTCCAAAAGCACACTGGCGATTGATTCCGAGATGGGAAGGAACTCAAAAAAGCGCTCCTGCACTTTGTGGTTGTCTCTTTGATGTGAACTTCTTTCAAAGAGACAATCGAGTTGCACTGAACGCTATAGCCATCTTGATAGTAGTACGTGAATTGATTGATGCTGCTACCCGCTCTTTTCTTAGTTACGTTCATGGTTACGTTACGTAACGTATGACGAAAGCGCGTAAGTGCAAGCCCTCAGAAACCCATAGAGATTGTATTGAAAGCTCTGAAATTTGAAAAAAATAGATTTTACATGGGAGTCTATGACAGACTTCTGGGCGATTTTCAACCTGACTGAAATCGCCCCAAAAGGGGGGGGAGCCATTTGAAGCACGACTTTAGCCTGATTGGACATTTAGTGGCAGAGTGGCACTGTGGCAGATCAGACGTCTAGATTACAACACTGATAACTACTGTTGCCGTGATATAATTGATTAGAAAAAAAATCCCTTCCTTTTCCCGTTTGGCAGCGCGTCGCCCATATCGCCCTATTGAACACACCGCCCCTGCTTGTACCTAAACCAAAGTAGATAATGTAAAGATTGTTCTATACATCAGTTGGGGTCTCTATAAGCTTTAATATGAGGTCCTAAACCTGGCATGAAAGTGCATCATTATAGCTGTGTGGGCTAATAAAGTCAAAATGTTTGCCTTGGGGTAAGTTGAGCCAATGGTTGAGCCAATGGCAAGTTGAAATATATGTAGATATCTTTGTTAGAAAGAATACTATATTTCCCTTGACGAAGTGATACTGAATGTAAAAAATGGCTCAACTTACCCCACTCTCCCCCACACATTATGTAAAGTTAGTTTACGATTGACAGATAATGTTTAAATGCAAAAAAACTTTATTTTGTGTTAGTGATCCTCAGCTCAGTTTGGGACCCTTAATCCAGGCTGGACAGGAGGAACTCAACCTGCATTTCTAGATTCCCCATCACCTGCCCCGAGAGCCTCTGTGGGCTTTCATAGATGGACTCATCGAGGTTGAAGATGGAGTCCAGCCACGCCTTCATCTGGCCCTGACGACAACAGACACATCATCAACTATTATTTAATGACCAACTACAAAGATAATGATGAACAAACCATCACACACAGCTCAGGATATATATATATATATATATATATATATATATATATATATATATGAGAGAGAGAGAGAGAGAGAGAGAGAGAGAGAGAGAGAGAGAGAGAGAGAGAGAGAGAGAGAGAGAGAGAGAGAGAGAGAGAGAGAGAGAGAGAGAGAGAGAGAGAGAGAGAGAGAGAGAGAGAGAGAGAGAAATGTACCTTAATGAGGAGGTAGAAGTTCCAAGCAGCCTCTGTCCAGGCTCCTCCAGGAGGGTGAATCCTCTTTATCACTTCCATGAGCAGATAAAAGAAGCTACCAGGCCTCTGGAGAAGGAACAGGGGACATGAGTGAGTGTCTACAGGCTTGATACAACAGTGTGGATAGGATAGATAAACAACAGGATGTTTACATTCTTAGGGCCACTTACAGATGTAGGAAGAGATGTTTTTCCTTCTAGAAGGCTTAGTAGAACGAATTCATAAAATACATCCACGAAGTTGATGCGGTCGATCTGAAGTCAAACAAATACGCTAATTACATAATCTTCATTGACAAGCACTTTAGAAAGTCTCATTGAGTAGATGTTGGATGAGCAGACTGTGCCTGCAGCTAACGCTCAAACTTGCATGTAAACCTACTCCTACAAGAGCCATCTCTTGCTCTAGTCGCTCCCTGTTTGCTGGCTCATTAATGAAGTTCACCAGGAGGTCGTAGGCCTGCTCAAACTGCCTCACATCCTCAAAACAAAACAATCATACAATTCCTTAAACTTAGATCATAAAATCAAAGATTCAGGTCTGTAATTCAGAGGGTCTCTGATTGTTTTGCTTGTAAGACATTGGAACTTTTCAACTAAAACCTATGAATCACTGTTGCCTAAAGGTAACCCACTGGGCAAAGACTTGTTGTATCAACGTAGTTTCTATGTCATTTTAACAAAAAAATTTAATGTGATGATGTTAAAGCAACGTGGAAAACTGATTGGATTTGAAAAAGTCATCAACGTAAGGGAATTTAGTCTTTTTTCACCTAACTTTTAACCTAAATCCAATGACATGGTCAATGTTTTTGTTGATTTCACATTGAATTCACATTAGTTGACAACTCAACCAAATGTAACTCAAAACTAGACGTTGAAATGACATCTATGTGGGAACTATACTGTATATCTGGTCTGATGAACTCTGTACACTTATGTGAATGGTTACCTGCTGGTTGAGCTTGGACAATCCGCTCAACACCATCCTCCCAGCGTGGGTGAGGTAATTAAGGGAGGTACTGTCTGAGGATGTCAGAGCCTGTGAGAACAAGACAATACATTTACAAACAGTCCAGAAATGTTCATCAAATGAAATACAAAAGGTGCTAAATTCACAATTTCACACCTCCATAGCATGTCGGATACCGGCCAGCCTCAGAGAGAAGTTGGTTGTCCCTTGGTTTCCAAAGTAACTCCTGTAAATATAAATGTTTAGTAACACATGTGCAACATAAGGAGATAAAGCATACATCAATGCCATGATATGAAGATATCCTCTTATGTTAGCCTATGTTACAACTGCAGGATTCAGACAGACCATACCAATGTAGGACCTTCATTTGATCACTCTTTTGTTGCTGAGAATTTTCCTGCACGGCAGGAAATTAAACTTATAGTGTATTTTAGTTTTAAAAAGGCTTTTAAAGTTTGTAATTTTCACTTTGAAATGTCAGACTGATTTGCCCAAAAAATGTATCAACCCCTACAAAAATGAAAATTATAATCCACATAATAATTCATATTTGCTGTTGCTGCAGGATTATTTCCCTGCTGTAGCACACTGGCTTAAAGTAGACCCTTTCCTGCAGTCAAATGACCAACTCACCCTCTAGTGGCCTCATGGGTGTAATGATATTAATATTTTTCATAATTTCATAGTTAATCAAAATGATTTTTAAAAATGCAGAAAATCTGGTTTTTCTATGTCAAACGGTTTTGTTATATTTCAGTCTTCTGTGATGTACAGTACCAGTCAACGTTTGGACACACCTACTCATTCAAGGGTTTTTCTTTATTTTTACTATTTTCTACATTGTAAATAACAGTGAAGACATCAAAACTATGAAATAACACATATGAAATCATGTACTAACCAAAAAAGTGTTAAACAAATCAAAATATATTTTAGATTTTAGATTCTTCAAAGTAGCCACCCTTTGCCTTGATGACAGCTTTGCACACTCTTGGCATGCTCTCAACCAGCTTCACATGGAATCTTTTCCAACAGTCTTGAAGGAGTTCCCACATATGCTGTGCACTTATTGGCTGCTTTTCCTTCACTCTGCGCTCCAACTCATCCCAAACCATCTCAATTGGGTTGAGGTCGGGTGATTGTGGAGGCCAGGTCATCTTATGCAGCACTCCATCACCCTCCATCTTGGTCAAATAGCCCTTACAGAGCCTGGAGGTGTGTTGGGTCATTGTCCTGTTGAAAAACAAATGATAATCCCACTAAGCGCAAACCATATGGGATGGCGTATCGCTGCAGAATGCTGTGGTAGCCATGCTGGTTAAGTGTGCCTTGAATTCTAAATAAATCAAAGACAGTGTCACCAGCAAAGCACCCCCACACCATCACACCTCCTCCCTCCATGCTTCACAGTGGGATCTATTCATGCGGAGATCATCCGTTCACCAACTCTGCGTCTCACAAAGACACGGCGGTTGGAACCAAAAAATCTCACATTTGGACTAATCAGACCAAAGGACAGATTTCTACCGGTCTAATGTCCATTGCTCGTATTTCTTGGCCCAAGCAAGTCTCTTCTTCTTATTGGTGTCCTTTAGTAGTGGTTTCTTTGCAGCAATTCGACCATGAAGGCTTGATTCACGCAGTCTCCTCTGAACAGTTGATGTTGAGATGTGTCTGTTACTTGAACTTTGTGAAGCATTTATTTGGGCTGCAATCTGAGGTGCAGTTAACTCTAATGAACTTATCCTCTGCAGCAGAAGTAACTCTGGGTCTTCCTTTTCTGTGACGGTCCTCCTGAGAGCCAGTTTCATCATAGTGCTTGATGGTTTTTGCGACTGCACTTGAAGAAACTTAAAAATTTCTTGAAATGTTCCGGATTGACTGACCTTCATGTCTTAAAGTAATGATGGACTGTCGTTTCTCTTTACTTATTTGAGCTGTTCTTGCCATAATATGGACTTGGTCTTTTACCAAATAGGGCTATCTTCTGTATACCATTCCTACCTTGTCACAACACAACTGATTGGCTCAAACGCATTAAGAAGGAAAGAAATTCCACAAATTAACTTATAAGTAGGCACACCTGTTAATTGAAATGCATTCCAGGTGACTACCTCATGAAGCTGGTTGAGAGAATGCCATGAGTGTGGAAAGCTGTCCTCAAGGCAAAGGGTGGCTACTTTGAAAAATCTCAAAAGTGAAATTTTTTGATTTGTTTAACACTTTATTTGTTACTACATGATTCCATATGTGTTATTTCATAGTTTTGAGGTATTCACTATTATTCTACAACAGGGTTCTTCAATTCCGGTCCTGGAGGGCCGAAACACCTCTGTTTTTCATCCTCTCCTTCTAATCAGGGGCTAATTCAGACCTGGGACACCAGGTGAGTGCAATTAACTACCAGGTAGAAATAAAAAACAGAAGTGTTTCGGCCCTCCAGGACCGGAATTGAAGAAACCTGTTCTACAATATAGATTTTTTTTTTTTTTTACCTGGAATGAGTAGGTGTGTCCAAACTTTTGACTGGTACCGTATAGAAAGTGTTTCAACTCTATATCTGACATGGTAAAGGTGTCTTCTTTTTTTAAGACCATGTCCATATGTGTGAAATGTATACTTTTGCTTCAAAGTAGATTTGTTTAAGACTATTAAGAAACACACTGTGTGACCCTGATCTAGCCCACTGCAGTAAAAGGTTATTAAGGTCCTACTTCTGTATAAGTACAATATTGGGCAGATTATTTCAAAGCAAATGTTTTTACTATAGATGAACACATTAAAGCAAACTCACCACAGCTGGGGGCACATCTGCAACATTATTTTGCTCCTCCACAAACTCCTAAAGCAGACATCACATTAACATAAACTCTACTAAACTGCATTTCACCTGCAACATCAACTAAAGCAGACAAAACATTCAGTGACATCATAACAATACTTTCATCTTGACCTAAAAACTTGACCCTTGACAGACAATACAAACCTGTCGATACCAAAACATTGTGTTTTGAACACAATGACATTTAGACACACACCTGTACACACAAGTACAAATGTCAGTAAAACAAAGAAAAAAGTGCTATTGACTGTAGAAAGAGTTTTACGTGAGGAGTGCTGTCAGGGGTCTGGTCCTGGTCCTGGGTGGAGTGGAATGGTGGAGGGGGACTGGGAGGGGAATCGGAAGGGAAAGGGGGAGGGGGAGGGGGAGAATCCTGGGGGAACTGGTGAGAGGAGCCAGAGAACGGTTCATGAGGGGTGGTGATGATGTCAGAGGTGGAGAGCTGATACGACGTCATCTCATCCCCCCTCTCCTGGAACCCCTCCACTGTGGTGGAGATATCCACCTGCTGTTTAACACACAACATGTGACACTGTAAGCCCAACATTGAAAACCACAATATTAAAAACCCCTCAACCAAACACTGAAATAAATCCTAGCACAGAGAAACAACGAGTTATACCTGGGCATCCTCATAATAGGTGAACTCAGACCTCCTCTTGACAAGGCAGGACCTGAGTCCATAGATCCTTCTACCAAGGAACTAAAAATGAGGATAGAAATTCAAATGTCTCATTTCATTTTCTGTCAATATTTATTGAAACAGGTAAATGGACATTTGCCACTTCCCATTTTTGGGGGGTGAAAAAGTGTTTGACTGTACCTTAATACCAGTCAGCTCCTTGTTGGTGAGGACCACCTGGACAAGACCCTTTAAAAGAGACACAGGAAAACATTACATTTCATCCAGTAAATATAAGTAGCCCTATATTGTGTGCATCATTTGACACAAATCAGGTGCATTTGAGATGAAAGATCAGTTGAGAATCTCTCACCCATGGGTCCAGGATTTTTTCCTGAATGACTCTGCTCCACCACAGCTGTTTCTCCACTCCCCTCACAATGCACAGGTGATGCAAGTCCTCTTCATTTTGCTAAAAGAAAAAACGCCTTCAGTCTGCAGACCTTTCTCTATATTTTAACTATAGATTTCTATATCATTTGGCAGACGAAGTTTTGACTATCATTACTGGCAGTGATATAACAACTTTCCCCTACGTTTCAATTAGGGCCAGACATACAAAAGAAACCCCAGAGACAAATGGGAGTTAAAATATACTGGTGTGTTCATTAGTGTTAAGAATATGTCTGAAGTACCTGCACTCGTCCATAATGGATCTTCCAGTAATGGAAATGAAACGAACCCCAGTTCCCAACCAGCTGCAACTTCTCATAGGGAAAACGAGAGTCTTCACTATTTGGCTGAAAAACAAAGACATCCCCTAATTTCAGAGGTTTCTCTGTGATTAATAAAAAACACAATTGTGGAGATAGAGGACATGTTAATGTGTACTATTACTAATACTCTATGACTGTCTAATAATGTGAATAGCTACCTGTGAATGGCTATCTAAAGGTGCTGACAGTTCGTCAAGCACTAGCCTCCCCGCTTCAGTGAGGTGAAAGGTAGGCTCCTCAGTAACCCATTTGGAATTCTGTGAAAAGAAGAGGGAATAGGGTAAAGCCATCAAATTAAGGAAATTCTCCCTATAAGATCAGATGAGCTTTGGTTAATAATGTGAATGGTTACCTGTGTGTTTAACACTGCCAGCTCTCTCACCAGAATTCTCCCAGCACGGGTGAGATAGTAGACTGGTTTGGGCTTGGAGATGAAGAAGACGGAATATGTTTACAGACATGTTCATTATATTGTTTTATAGAAAACTAGTGACTTGATGTTAATGTTTAATATCCTCTAAAGACCAGAGAGTATCAGAATGGATAGACTTACAGAGACAGGAACATACAAGGGTCCAGACCAAGGGATTATAGCCAGACAGGGCCACTGCCCAACCTCCTCATCCACATACTAAGGAAAAAGACAGGATCAATTTAAGAGTCCGTTTGAATGAGAGACTGGTATAGAAGTGACAGACTGGTATAGGGAGAATCGCAAGAGGAGGCCACTGCAAAGATAGATTCTAAGACAATTGGCAGTTGAACTACACAGGTCTGTGTTTAAAGGTTAAGGAAACCTATGAGGTACCTGCATATGAATGGCTACCTGTTCATTTTGAGAAGATAGTTCCTCCCATACCATCCTCCTAGCTGGAGTGAAACAGATGAAAATAGACTGCTCCATCGTGAAAATCTGGTAAAAATAAGGGAACAGCTGTAAAGACATCAAAGTATTCAACTATCAAAGTGGATACTGAAGGTTAATTATACCTATTAGATCAGATGAGCATTGGTTAATAATCTGCATGGATACCTGTGTGTTTAACACTGCCAGCTCTCTCACCAGCATCCTCCCAGCATGGGTAAGGTAATATGTTGGCTGCAGTGTTACAGATTGTTAGAAAAATAGGAAATATGTTTACAGACATGTATTTATATATTGTTCTTTAAAAAACGTCATGTTTATGTTTAAATTACATAAACCAGTCTAAAGACCAGAGAGTATCATAATGGATGGACTTACAGCGCTTGAAACCCACAGAGGTCCAGACCAAGGGATTAAAGCCAGACAGGGCTGCTGCCGAACCTCCTCATCCACATACTAAGGAACAAGACAGGATCCATTTAAGTGTCAGTTTGAATAATACACTAGTATAGGAGTGAAAGACTGGTATAGGGAGGATTGCAAGAGGAGGCCACTGCAATGATAGTAGTTGAAACACACAGGTCTGAGTTACAAATGTTAAGAACATGTCTAAAGTACCTGCATGTGAATGGCTACCTCTTCAGGCTGAGAAAACTGTTCATCCCATACCATCGTGCCAGCATGAGAGATGAAAATGTGTTGCTCATTCATGAAAATCTGTAAGAAAATTAGGGAATAGGTTTAAGGACATCAAAGTATCCCACTACCATAGTAGATACTGAAGGTAATCCTGCCTATTAGATCAGATTAGCTTTGTCCAATAATCTGCATGGTTACCTGTGGGTTTAACACTGCCAGCTCTCTCACCAGCATCCTCCCAGCATGGGTAAGGTAATATGTTGGCTGCAGTGTTACAGATTGTTAGAAAAATAGGAAATATGTTTACAGACATGTATTTATATATTGTTCTTTAAAAAACGTCATGTTTATGTTTAAATTACATAAACCAGTCTAAAGACCAGAGAGTATCAGAATGGATGGACTTACAGCGCTTGAAACCCACAGAGGTCCAGACCAAGGGATTAAAGCCAGACAGGGCCGCTGCCAAACCTCCTCATCTACAAACTAAGGATCAATTTTCGAGTGAGTAAAATTACAGTTTGAATGTCAGATTGTTATTGAACCAATCCTGCTACAGAAGCAGTATTGTTATAGCCTGGGTGCCAGTCTGTTTCAGCTTTCTGCCCACAACCTTATTGGATTGTTATGCAAATATCATATTGCCACGATGGAATTAGCAAGAGAGTAGTAACAGACCGGTACTCAGACTATTGATAGGCCTACATTATTACCTGAACAAGGACTGGGTCCTCCTGGTCCAGGGTGGGCTCATGATCTTTATGAATAAACAATAAAGGATTATTTTCTCTAAGTTTAAGAAATACTGCAAGACACCAGACATCTGTCCATGTAGTTAGGCCGATCTTATATTTTATTTGTATTTTATATTGTGTGATATCACATTGTATTTATGTGTCTGCATAATGTACCAATATGTTCAATTAAACCTAAAGCAAAGGTTTGGTTTCAGAGGAGCATGATCGTTTGTTGTTGTTAATAGTGGAATTCCATAGCATCTAGGGCTACACTGTAAAACATATCAAATCTCCTCTGGGCTTTGCTAGCCATCATTATGTCATTATGGGATGTAGCTCAGTTGATAGAGCATGGTGTTTGAAACGCCAGGGTTGTGGGTTCTATTCCCACAGGGGTATGAAAAAATATATAATGTAAGTCGCTCTGGATAAGAGCGTCTGCGAAATGACGTAAATGTCATTATTTGAGTCCTAAATGGCACCATATTCCCTATTTAGTGAACTACTATTGACCAGAGCCTTTTGACCATATAACTATTGGCCCTGGTAAAAAAAAATAGGGAATAGGGTATAGGGTATAGGGTGCCGTTTGGGACTCAAATGATGACATGATGATGGCTAAATATAGTTTCAGTCCGTACTATAAACAGTATGTATTTCTATTTAGACATTGTAAAATCTGTAAATTTACCCTCCTCAACCGTGACAACACCGTACACGCTCTCCACGGTGGCCGGTTCATCCTCACCGACGCCGTAATATTTTCTATAAAAGTAGACAGCCGAACCGGTCGCAAGCACCAGGCCAGCTGCACACAGAAGCGGCCGCTCGCGGAGGAATCTCAGCGTGGTCGCTTTCAACAAAGTACTGAATGAATGCCTACTCATTATCGCCCTTCATACTGCAGTGATTTTGACCGAGTTCAAAACCATCTGACAGGTTCTTAGAATTACAGGGTTTTATAGGGAACCATTAATACGTCAAATGCTTCCATGGCAATGTCACAATGGGATGAACATGTTTACCAAACGGATTAAAAATCATTTAACAGTGATATCAATTCAGTTGAATTTTGGAGATGATTTGGGAGTTTATAAAATGGTGAACTATGAACCATGGTTTAGAGAGCAGTAGGAGTAGAATAATTTAGAATATACATATGGCTCTAAGTAGGAGTAGAAGAAGGGACTGCGCCACTATGCACAGTGCGCTCTCCATGGTTCTGAAAAGGAACGTTCGTTCCTGCGTTCATCAGCTCCCTGATGTTCTAGGCCGAGCCCACTCACTGAACCACTCTCACTTTCACTTTCAAGGTGTCAAAGCGTTCAACAAACATGCATGGAACTCAAACACAATTCAAATAGTTGTTTTTATTTTTTATCAGCTGAGATAGCCTACTCTTCTCATCTCTTGGCACTTCTGCTCTGCTGGTTAAACAGTATCTGAACGTTTTTACAGTTGATTGATAATTTGGATAATTCATATTTATAATGTAGTATCCCACGTTTCATAACATAACCCTAATCCCAAAATAGACTAACATAGAAACCCTAGGCGAGCACACAAGCTCTGGCTGTATAGCCGGCAACAATAAGAAATCCAAAGAGGGTGGATGTTGAGGAAAACCAGTAGACCAACACAAATCCTCTTCAGGAGAGAAAACGAATTAGAGGCTAAAAGACAGAAAATGGCAGACAATAGAAATCTAATGCGTATGTTACGGCTGGTTAGGGTTTTAATTAGGAAGGACTCCCACAAAGATATTGTCTCTCTAAAAAACTGTAGGATACATATTGGTGGTCAAAGGGGCTCGAAGCATGGGGACGTGCCTTCCCATTCGGGGGCGGCAGTATAGTGATCCTCGCTAATAAGGGCCAGTGAGCCACAAGACAATTCATATTAGGTTGGTTGACCCTGTTGGCGCAATGCGTAGGCTGCTTATCTTTCACGCCAGTGACCTGGGTTCGCTTCCCCGACCCTCCTTTAGCCACAACATTTTAAGAAAGGGACATCTTCATGACCAACAATCTAAAAAGGTTGGTCAGTCTGTGAAAATTAGAAACTTCCAGCAGGCATTGACAGTCGTCACTCTGACCAAAAGGAATCAAGACAGTTATCACTCTGACCAAAGGGAATCAAGGCAGGTTGAGGAATAAAGGTGGTTGGATTATATAGCTACATTGGTGGTATGGTTCCAAAAGTGCTGGTGATAAAATTAACATAGGCTATTACTGGCATACACATTTCAAAACAAAACAAAAAGCCTATGTATGGAGTTTTGGAAACGTTGTTAAACCAAACAGTCTGTACTCTATTGCACAAAGTTTGATGTCCCTATTGATAAAATGGCATGTTACTCTAATTTGTCAGATGTGTTACAGTTTACAATAGGCTACTGTAGTGTATTGACAATACGATGGTGTTAAATGTTTTAAATGGAACTGAAAGAATGTTGAGTTGTGGTATCAAGAGGGAAGGTTTTAGTGTGACTCCACATATGACAAACAGGAAGGGGGTTGTAAGATACGGGGATTGAACAGTAGAGGGAGCCATTCAACTCTTGGAAGGCTATATAAAGGGGGAAATTACGGTGAAGAGGTAGAAAGCATTAAGATTCAGTTGGGACTGCTTCTCCAGATCTTCGCGGGATCTGTACTTACGCTGTAACCTCGTGGTTTTAATAAAGGCCTTTGAAAACGATACAGCCTAAGGGATTCTTTGATCGACAGCAATACCCACCAGCATTCGACACGATACCACAAATGGAGGTCCTACCGAGATTCTGATTGCATTGTGCTGTTTCCTGCCTGAGACGCGAGGTGACTACGGTCCAAGAAAGGTGAGATTACTCACAAACTTTGGGCATTAGTGATTTCGTTGATTGGGGAGAGGGCAGTGGAGGTGTACAGATTAAAGATACTTGGATCGTTGTTGGTGTGGGGTGTTGCGGTCGATTACGGGTCTTTAAAATATTCTAAAGGTTATATTTTTCATTGGTAACTATCGACAATGAGGGGGTTATATTTTTCATTGGTAACTATCGACAATGAGGGGTTATATTTTTCATTGGTAACTATCGACAATGAGGGGGGTTATATTTTTCATTGGTAACTATCGACAATGAGGGGGTTATATTTTTCATTGGTAACTATCGACAATGAGGGGGTTATATTTTTCATTGGTAACTATCGACAATGAGGGGGTTATATTTTTCATTGGTAACTATCGACAATGAGGGGGTTATATGTCATTGGTAACTATCGACAATGAGGGGGTTATATTTCATTGGTAACGGTGTGACAATGATACGTTGATATTCCATTGATAATGATGTGCAGTGATACATTTATGTTTAAGGGAAGTGCGGGATGTGTGATTGTGTCGTAGGCCGCAGTTAGCTAGAGGCTAAGGCTAATGCTGGATTGTTTTGGGCCACGGTGTATCTCGTGGCTAATGCTTGATTGGTTCAGGCCACGTGGGGCATCGTTGCTAAGGTTAAGTTTGTTAATGCTAAAGTGTGAATCATGCTACATTCTACATAGTGGCTAAGGTAAATGCTAATTTAATAAATTTGTTTGCATTTGGGTGGAATTCAGAGTTCTACGCAAATGTTAGTTGTTATGTGTTATTGTCTGGTTATAGGTGTCAATAGAGAAACTGAAGTAGAACGCTGGCGTTCTATTGTGGGGTAAGCATGGGCTTGATTGGATGTGCGCATGCGCTTGAGTTTACAGGGCTAAGGCTACCACATTGGGTGCGCTGAGCCTCCAAAACAAAATGGTGGCTTAAGGTCAGAGGTCTTTGGGGTTTCTTGCAGGGGTTTGTTTAAGGGGTTTAATAGCTACCGAGAGGGAAGGGGGACATGAATCTTTTAAAATCGGTAAAGTAACTGTTATTTGAACGTTAAACTATTTGTTGGGATGTAGTAAATTTATAAATTAAATATATGTTGACGAAGTATAATGCATTGAATTGGATGACGGATTAAAAGCAAAATGTTTTTGGGCGATCTATAATTAGTCCTGAGTTTAGTCTGAGAGTGAATAATGGAGAACGAATGAATTTTGAATGGTTGGAAATACTCAGTGATGGCATGAACTACTAAAAGCTGTTTCTGTGTCTTTGTCCCTTGTCATGAGAGACAGGAGAGAAGGGGGCGAGGAGATACAGGAAGTGATCACGTCACGTGGCAGAGGATCAAGTCAAAAAGGTTTTGGTACTGATTATGGTTACAGAATCTTTCCCTAACAGGATATGTGATATTATGACGATTTTACATAGACTTGGCAAATACTATTTCATTAAAAATTGCATTTTGGAGGCTATGTGCATCACTGGGGTTTAATTACAGATGTGTTGGGAATCCAGGATGGATTGAGGAGTCTTCTGTAAATTTATGATAATTAGAGCTAATAGAGCAAGGGGTTATGGGAATTGGAGTATTGAAGGGTTGTAAGGTTAGAAGGCTTTGTTTATGGGTATTTTAGTCTGAAGATGACTAACTTGCATTTGATGGGTTGTGGTAATATACTCAACACTAATGGATAAATTGGTGACATAGGAATAAAATTGGGTTTAATTATTCAGGATGGTTAATGGATTTGTTTAGGTTATATTAAGAATTACAGGGGGGGAAGCCTATATAACTTATATAGTCTAAAATAGGATAGTTCACAATAAAGGAATTTAAAAGGGCTTGATATAGGGGAAAATTGATTAAAATAGTCATTTTTTAATCAAAGTAGGGTTAGAGTAGTGTTAGGAGAGACTAATGGCAGAAGTTAGTACACCTTTCTCACATACGGATTCAGCAGAAAGACATCATCCAGCAGAGTGATTATTGCATCAGAAATATAGATTAATAATAGATAGGGTACCAGCAGAAACAACGATGAAGATGAATTCAAAACTCCAGAAGTAAGAAGAACCGACATGTCTGGAAACGAAGAGGAGGTTCAGAAAGATGAAGATGAAGAGAAGAGAAGATGATGAAGAAAAGGATCCCAACAATAGGAGATGTCTGGAATGTGAAGGAGAAGGGGAAGTTAAAGAAGATGAGTGATGATGAAGAGGCTATGCATGGGTGGATATGACTCTGTGATCAGAGGGAAGTGGCAAGAGAGGAAAGAAGAAATGGATACTAGAGATTTGATCTCTGATGGAAGTTGAAGATGAAGAAAGCGATGAAGATTTGGAGATTAAAGGTGCTTTATTTTCAAGAGGAGTTTGTCCTACAAGGACTGGCACAGAAGATGATGGAAGATGATATTTCAAGAACAGAAATTAGAAGATAACCTTTTGAAGAATACTGATAGGTCCACAACGAGAAGAACTGGATGAAGAAAACTCAATCAAATACAACTTATAACGGGTGGTGGAGAAGAAGAAAAGTATGAAGAATCAGAGTGAACCAAATCAACAAGCACTGTCACAGCTTCAACTGAACAATATCAAATGCAATTGTACCAGCCAAGGGGGGACCAGATGTTCCATATCGACCGCCAGTTTCTGGACAGACACAGAATTGGAGAGGGAGAAGAACAAAGAAGAAGGAGGAATATTTCAGCTACACTTTCAGCAACTTTCAGAAGACTGGTATAATTATGGACAGATTGGGTACTTTACCTGTTCATGCAACAAGTCAGGAGGAAACAAGAGAACATTTTTAAGGAAGATACAGGGGCAATTCAAGATCACCTGTTAGTGTCTAGAATATCCGGAAGGGGGGTATCAGCTGAGAGCATCGATTAGAGAAGAAGAGAAAATAGCCAACAATTGAAGTAAAAACAACTGACCATTAGAAGTGATAGTGAATAGGGGAAAACTTATCTGGGTTTAGGCCTAAAGAGGTTAAACATATCACTAATTGATAACGAATTAGGATAGGGATTTGAGGTAGTAAAACAGTTAATCAAAATAGACATACTAATATTAGAAGATACTGTTATTGCAGTGTTGGGAAGAGAATTGAATTGTACAATAAGATGTACACTAGACTGTCTAAGACAATCTGTCTGAAAAGTTAAAAGGGGTGATTATTATTCTGGGTTACATTCTTACATTAAGGGATTTCAGGCTAGGCTAGGCTAAAAGGGGGTTAGTCGTTTTGCCAAGTCTGTGTGTAATGAGTCAGGAGCAGGTGGGGAATTCCCAATCACATATTCTAAAAATTTGGTGGTAAGAGATTTTGTCAATAAATCAGGGGAAAAGGTTTTAAATGTTATGAGAGAAAAGATTAGATTAAAATAAGTTAGGAGAACTAGGGGTGAAGGAACTCTGAGACAGTAAGCTAAGTTTCAAAGTTAGTAGTAAGACAGAGAGAGAACAGTGAGGAAGGACATTTTAAAGTTTAGTGGGAAGATATGGTAGGAGTTTAAATCGATTAGGAGCAGATGCATTGAGAAAGTATGTGTTGCTGAATGATTTGAGGGTGATTGAGTATCTATATTTACAGTTTCCAGCAGGGAGATCAAGGTCATTATAGGTGTACTTTGTGTAATCAAAAGTTTGAAAGTCAGGGATTTAGAGATAGGACTGAGATTTGGGGAAAAAGTGACACTAGGGGTGATGGATGGAAGTACAAGGAAAGAGTTCAAAGTTTTAGGGGAAAACTGGGGGAAACTAGGAGTAAATAAGGACATTAACACTTCAGTCTATTAGAACAACAGAGAGAAGCAATTTAACTCTTTCAACATTGATAGGTATTAAAGTCATAAATATATCGCATTTGATTATAAGGGAACCAATACAGCACCAATTTTAGGGGGAAAACACTTATTAGGGTTTAGGATGGGGACGTTTCTCTCATATGGAGAGATAATTATGGAGAATAAGTGTTGTTATCAGGACCAGGAGTAAAAGGAGGTATAGTTTAGAAGAGGGTTAGGAGTGACTGTTCACTTATTTTGCGTAAGGTTACAGATAAAGATCAGGGAGAATATGTGTACTTATCTAGTGAAAGCATAGAAATTTGTACCGGTTAAGAATTATGGGTTAAAGGCTATGTAATTTATAAGGTGATACTTATAATGGAAGATTTGAAGTCTGTAAAACTTTCTACAGTCACAGAGGGAGTTAAGGATAAGTTTATTACAGTAGTCACTCCAACAGGGAATAATCGAATAGGATGTTGGTAGTTTCCCACTAGAGGGAATTAAGGGTTTTAATTCATCAACTAAATCAACAATGTTAATGATAACTTTGGGAAGGGATTAATGATACGATGGTAATAGCAAATGTAGGAAGGATGACAACAACCTTTCTGAAATTAAAGGAGGCAGTAAGAGAGACTCAGGGGTTTAGGTTACGACGAATAGGGTTAAAAAAGCAGAGCAGATAGTTGTAGAGAGCAATATAGATTAATCGGAAATGGAGAAGAGAGATTCATCATGGAAGCTGCAGGATGAGGTCTTTTGATTTTGATGACAGAGGGGGGGGGCATCTGATCAGTGCTGCTCGTTCCTCTGTTGTGGAAGTTAGAGATAGATTAACTCATTCTGTAAGAATCAGTGAGGAATCTTGAGGGTTGATGTCTGTTGGGGATGCCAGCCCAAGACGTGTTGGACGGTTGCGCAGCCTCTAGCGGGTCTGGGTCAGGGTTATGCTTTGTCATGACTGTGGTATCGGCAACAGTCATTGACAGATAAAATAATGTAGTTGTCAGAACAGTAGGGTTAAGTGTTCTTGGGTAAAGGGATTACCCTATGGGAATTGTTAGATGGAAAGTAAGGTCAGGTAACAGTGGAAACCTGAAGTATTCAGGTGAAACATTGAGGGCTAAAAGTTGTTGTTGTTCTAATAAAACATATGAGGTAAGGGGTATGTTTATGGGAATATCATATTGGGATGTTATATGATAACTTTGGATAAGCATGAACATAAGGTTAGAGATGACAAATATAATGTAATTTTTATGTACCAGGTAGTAGAAAAGCAGGACTTTGATGGTTAAATGATTAGCTTTTGACTGACAATGTGACTATGGGGAATCTTAGAGATATTTAGGGGTTTGGGGGTGATAAAGCATCTATATTTTTACATTAGGGATGGACAGGATTTGGTTACATGTCAACATTGAAGCTTCCATATGAGGCTTTTACTATTAAAAGAGAGTTAGCACCGAACACAGCTAAATCTAGGGTTAAAAGGGTGACATGGCTACATGTCATAGTCTTCAAGCCTACCATTGGAGAATGAGTCTAAGGGAGAAGGGGGGACCTCTTCCATGATATGGTGTAACATTTGAGAGATCTGATAAGATTTGGTTGCAAGATCAGTTAGGCCAGTAGGGGCAGTGATGGGTCAGATTTTAGTTTCAGCTTTGATAACACTGTGTGATGTTTGTACTGACTTTTGATAAAGTTATGAGATTGAGATAGGTTGGAGAAGTGGTGCCTGGAGACAACACTCAGATGCCGGTGTTGACTGTTCCTGATCTGGATAAAGATTGACAAGTGGAACTGATGGATAAATATCCTTTTTGATTATTTGATCATTTTATGTTTATTGTTTCAAAGAAAACATTTTGTAGGCTGATTTTAGTATGATTTTTAGTATGATTTATGAATCAAGGGGGGATAGGTTAATGTGATTCATGCATCATTTATGTATAATTTTTTAAATTCTTAGGTGAAATGGAGGTTTAATTTGAAAGTGGTTGTTTTGCAAAGGATACTGTTTGGTCGTTTATTTTCTTTTCATTCCAGAAGCATTTGGGGAACATGTGACTCAAACAAAGACAATATGAAGGGACAATATGACTGGAGGAGATGAAACAAGGAGGGTGTGGCTGATTCCATCATCAACGATGCAGTGGAAGTCGAGATTGGAGGAGGAGAATACGGAGGAGATGAAGTGTAGTGGACTACATTCCAGTGTCTGCAATGAAATATAGACATATTTGATGTGTAATACATAATTGTGTCATATTCTTAGGTATTGATTTTAGTAGAATGATGTTTGATGTTATTGAATGCAGATGAGGATCTTAGATGCTTTTGTTTATTTCGATGGGGTTTAGGGACAGAAGGTCTAGGAAGGGAGAGATTCATTGTACGATTCGATGGGTTGACCAGCCGTACAATGGATATTTATGGATAGGATTTTGTTTACATGGGTATTTAATTACATCATAGTTTCAAATGCATTTACATGGTTAATGAGGTTATCTGGAGTACCGACGGTGGTTGCCTGGGGCAGAGGGACCGTGAGAGAATTTTACTGTCTTGATTGATGGATGGATATCTGAAAAGATGGCTGCCGGACAGTTTTTCGCTCTTACACTCCATAGAGATTTCTTCATATGTCATAGTAATGTATTCCCACTCTAGAGAAGAATGTTTTTGGGTTAATGTTAAAGATACTCAATAAGGTAAATTGTTACTTGTTATAATCCTATTCTGTTTAGTTTCGAGACGTTTAGGTTGTCTCGAAAGGGGGGAATGTAGTGTATTGACAATACGATGGTGTTAAATGTTTTAAATGGAACTGAAAGAATGTTGAGTTGTGGTATCAAGAGGGAAGGTTTTAGTGTGACTCCACATATGACAAACAGGAAGGGGGTTGTAAGATACGGGGATTGAACAGTAGAGGGAGCCATTCAACTCTTGGAAGGCTATATAAAGGGGGAAATTACGGTGAAGAGGTAGAAAGCATTAAGATTCAGTTGGGACTGCTTCTCCAGATCTTCGCGGGATCTGTACTTACGCTGTAACCTCGTGGTTTTAATAAAGGCCTTTGAAAACGATACAGCCTAAGGGATTCTTTGATCGACAGCAATACCCACCAGCATTCGACACGATACCACACTACTTACTATACCGTCATCCTTTATCAAAGCATTCCATTGCTAGTATAATCTCCACAAGCAAGGGTGCTGATTCTGCCGCAGGAGGGGGTGGAGGGATAGTGTTGATTTTCAACCACCAGAGCCTCCACTGCAATACCTCTGTTGTTTCTAAATAATGATGCTAATCTTTGCTGTGAGAACAAGGAGTCCGCTTACACTGTACTTTGATTATAAAGGTTTATTTATATCACAAGATTTCAGCGTAAGTTTACAGACATCTGCAGGCATCTGGAGAACAATGACCCAAAAAAATATGTTGTTCTGTCCTCCTTTGTCTCAACTAAGTATTTATAATCTTTGGCCTTGATATGGGTGGTTTCCTCTAGAGACCAATCCCATGACTCCACACAACAGACTTCCTCTGTTTTATGGGGTGCCCCTATAAAACTGCTCCGCAGATGCTTCCCTAAGCTGAATCAACATCCTCCAAGATACCATTTGCAAACGTTAGCAAAGTCATAAATTCCTTAGACACCACATATTTCCCCCCTTCGAGACTAATTAAGTCTCGAAAACAAAAAGAATAGGATTATGACAAATAACAATTTCTCTTATTGAGTATCTTTAACAATAAACCAAAAACACATTTATCTATGGAGTGTAAATACATTTCTGGCAGCTTTCTTTCCAAATATCCATCAATCAATCAAGACAGTAAAATTCTCTCACGGCCCCTCTGCCCCAGGCAACCACCAAAGTACTCCAGATCAATTCATAAATCTTTATCAATGCATTTTAAACTATGATGCAATTTGAATACACATGAAAGCCTCAGCAAACAAAATACAATCAAAAATTTCCACATTCAGGCTGGACGACCCATCGGACCCTCCTGTGGATTCTCTCTATCCCTGCCTAGACCCAATATCCCTAAGCATCCACAAAATAAATAAAAACATCTGAGATCCCCACATGTACCCAATAACAACAAATATCATTCTACAAAAATTAATACAGAAAGAATATGACACAAATTATGTATTACACATGCAAATATGTCTATATATCATTGCAGACACTGGAATGTAGTCCACTACACTTCATCTCCTCAGCAGTGTCGACTTCCAATGCAACGTCGATGATGGAATCTGAACATTTCCACACCTTCCTTGTTCCACTTCCTCCAGTCCATTCATATTGTCCCTTCATATTGTCCATGTTTGAGTATTTGAATCCCCTCTACACATTCCCCCATATGCTTCTGGAAGAAAAGAAAAGACCAAACAGTATCTTTTGCAAAAAAACACATTCAAATTAAAACATCACTATCAACTAAAAATGATATATAAAATGATATATAAAATGAATCTCATACCATTTCCCCCCTTTGATTCATCACAAAATACTAAAATCACCATAATATTTAAAAACGTGAAAAAATGATCGGATATTCAAAATTGATATCTATCCATCAATACTCATTTGAGTCTTGATAGAAGGTTAAACCCTCTTATCGTTTCATTTGCAAAACCCTTCAAATTATAGGTAATATTATCTATGTTATCTTCCCAAATTTTACACCATACCATGGAAAAAGTCCCCACTTCTCTCCTAGACTTATCCTCCAATGGTAGCTTCCAGACTATGAAATTCCTCTCTGTCCCTTTTCACCCTATTTCCAAACCTAGACTCAGATTTATCAGTGTCCGGTGCTTCCCCTCTTTTAATGGTAAAAACCTCATATGGAAGCTTCAATGTCGACATGTAACAACATCCTTTCCATCCATAGGGTAAGAATATATTCTTTCTCACCACAAACCCCAGATGTTTCTAAAATTCCCAATAGCCACATTACAATGCAAAAGCTGATCTTTCACCATCAAAGTCCTGCTCTTCTTACTAAATGAAACATCAAAAGTGACATTATATTTCTCATTACTAACCTTATGTTCATGCTTACCCAAAGTCATCATATAATCATCACCATCTGATATTCCCCTAAACATCATCTTTCCATCATATGTTTTATTTTAACAAAAACAGTTTTTAGCCCTCACTGGTTTCACCTCCAATGCTTCATGAAGCGCTGTTAACTGATTTTCCTTCCCATCTAACAAATTCACATAGGGTAATTCATTTAACCAAGAACACTTAAACCTAGGCCTAAACAAATGCTTCGACAACGACATTATTGTATCTGTTAATGATTGTTGCTGATACAACAGCCATGATAAAGCATAAGATTGACACATACTTTATAGAGGTTGAGCTACCTTCTCTAAGATTCAACCCCATGTTCCTAGTGCTGGAATTCTCAACAGACATGGACCCTCAAGATTCCTCACTGATCTTACAGTATGAATTAACTGCTGGAACCAAAGATTCCTACCTGCCCATCCATCTTTAATTTCCAAACAGAAGAATTAAATCCAAATGCCTTCCATTTAGTTTCTCTCTTCCCTAACGAACAGTATTGATCAGATATATCTTATTGTCTTCCATCAAAATCAAACAACTCATCCTATACCTCCATGATAGTATTTTCCCTAATCTTCCCTCTAACATTACTCAAGAAATATACTTCCTTTCACTAGGTGACACAGCTTCTACTTCTGGTCCTCATAACAACACTTCTTCTCCATAATTATCTCTCCACATGAGAGGAATATCACCTCTACACATTCCTTCTCTCACATCTACAAGGAAGATGAGCTGTACCACCCATCCTAACCCTAATGACAGTCTTTTCCTCTAAAATTGGTGCTGGAGCGATTGGCTCCCTTGTAATCAAATGTGATATATTTATAGCTTTAATAACTATCAATGTCGAAAGAGTTGAATTGCTTCTCACCGTTGCTATAATAGGCTGAAGTGTTAATGTCATTGTTGTTGATCCATCTATTTTCCCTAAAGCTTTGAACTCTTTACTTGTATTTCCATCTATCACCACTAGTGTCACTACATTAACTCTCAGTCCCAACTCTAATCCCTCACTTTCAAACTATTGATTATAAAAAATACATTTATAATCACCTTGATCTTCCTGCTGGGAATCGTAAATATAGATATTGCAATCACCCTCAATCTTCATTCTTCTCTTATCATTCAACAACGCATACTTTCTCAATGCAACTGCTCCTAACAGATCTAAACTCCTGCCATATCTATCTTCCCACTGAACTCTAAATTTCCCTTCACCACTGTTCTCTCTCATGCACTTACATTGAAGCTGAGCTGACCGTCCTAGAGTTCCTTCAACCCTAGTTTTCTTAACTTTTTAGTCTGACTTTTCTTCTAACTTTTCAAAAACCATTTCACTGATTTATCCACAAATTCCTTTCCCACTAATTTGAGGATATGTGATCGGGAAGTCCCCACCTGCTTATGACTTCTTTACACACAGACTTGGCAAACGACTGAGTATCTTTTAGCTTAGTTTGAAATCTTATTCCCCTCTTGGTGTAGGAATGTAAACAAGAATAACAGTCACCCCCTGTAAACATTACTTTTCAGACAGATTGTGCACCTTCCTATGATATAGTCAATCTGTTCAAGCAAATATTATTCCCAAAAACCCTACTCCTTTTTAATCTTTCTCCTAATCTCCCCCCTTCCAACATTAGCTAACCCCTAGCTTCCTAAATCATCAGACCTAATAGGTCCAGAGGCGCTACTATCAACCCCTCATGGTTTCTCCCCAAAACAACAATTGATTCCTACTCTAAGGATTTTTTATTTTGTCTTCAAAACACCTGCTTTTGAAAGTCCTTCAATTTCTGGTTCAATCCCTTGGATTGCTTCATCTTTCAATGGATACTGATTCTTCCAAGGAGGTCTGGCTCCTAAAAATCTTCACTGAGATTTCCAATCCAGAATACTGTAGACAAATCCATCTCTGTCATCATTAACAATTGGTAAACCTTTTCCTTTGGCACTTCTACCAGACAGCCATCTGGTGTACATCTGATTGTACAATTCAATTTCCACAATGCATCTCTTCCCAACAATGCAATAGATGTATGTTCTGATACCAGTATGGGTATTGTAATTTTTTGATTTTTATAGCAGAGCTCAATTGGTTCCGTAAGAGGAATCAGCTGTTTTACTCCCTCGAATCCGATTGTCCTAATTAGTTGATTTGACATAGTGAGATGTGTAACCTCTTCAGGCTGAACACAGATAAAAGTCTTTCCGCTATCCAACATCACTTCCAATGGTCGGTTGTTTATTTTCACCTCAATTGTTGGATCTTTTTCCCCTAACTGGTGCTACCAGCTGACACCCCCCTTTCGGATCTTCTAGGCACCCCTAGAATCCTTGCTCCTGGCCCCTATAAGGGTTCACCTGTCCTCCAGATGATCTTCACTTGCTCCTGTATCTTCCTCTGATATTCCCTCTGATGTTTCCTTCTGGCCCATTACACTCACAGGCAAAGTTGCCAACCTGTCCACAATCATAACACACTTCTCAAGATTGTTGGAAGTATGGCTTAAATCTTCCTCCTCTTCCTCTTTCTAAGTCTTCTTGTCCTCTTCCTCTCCAATTCTTTATATTTCCAGAAACTGTCTATGGATATGAAACAACTGGTACCGCTATTGTGGCTGGTACAATTGCATTTGACCTTGTTCAGTTGAAGCTGTGGCAGTGATTGTTGATTTGGTGCACACTGATTCTTCATAACCAAAGCTTTTCTTCTCCTTCTTATTCTCCCCCAGTTGTATTTCATCAAGTTTTCTGAGAGTTTCTTGGTCCTGTTCTTTCTAGTTGTTGACATATTGGTATTCTTCAAAGGCTTATATTCTAAGTTCTGTCCTCGAACTATCATCTTGCATCATCTTCTTACTTGTGCCCTCTTTTCTTGGCCTCAATGTATACTTTTTCTCCAATTCTTGGGATCCTTTTCTCAGCAGCTTTTTCTTCTGTATCTTCAGCTTCTTGAGTTGTTGTTCCAGTTCTCTTACTTCTTCTAAATTGTTCCCCTTATCCAGGCATGATACGCATCGGTCTATATCTCTTTCTATTTCTTCTTTGCTAATCATTGTAGGATAAAATCCTCCTGAACATAAAGCACCTTTAATCTCCAAATCTTTATCGCTTTCTCCATCTTCACTTTCATCAGAGATCGAATCTCTAGTATCCTTCTTCTTCCTTCAACTTCCATCAGAGATCAAATCTCTAGTATCCTTCTTCTTTCCTCTCTTGCCAACTTCCGTCTGATCACAGAGTCATATCCACCCATGATCTCTTCTCAATCACCCTGATCATCATCATCATCTTCATCTTCAAGTTCCATCCTCCTGAACCTCACTCCACCCTTAGTTTCCAGACGTCTCGTTTTCTTCTTAATTTTGGAGTTTGGATACATCTTTTATGGTCGTTTCTGCTTGTCCTCTCTCTATTATTCGTTCATCTTCATCTCTGATGCAATAATCACCCTCCTGAATGATCACTGGAAGCTGAGGATAGACGTCCTTAAACTCTACTTCTTTCTCATAAGGTGGGGGTATTTTTGCTGAATCCGTATGTGAGAAAGGTGTACTGACTTCTGTCATTAGTTTTTCTGTCACCTTCACTTCTCTATACCTTTGTTTCTTTTATCGTTGGTATCTTTCATCAGTGTTTGTCCTTCATTTTCAAACAGCTTAAGAACACCCAGCTCTCTTTGTCTCTTTTCTTTACGATGTTCCCTTTTTTCCCTTCTTTTGATCTGCCTTATGAATTGACAGAAGCACTTTCATTATGTTGAGGACGTCAGGGTTAAGAGTCCCTTCCACTGGCCATGGTTGTTCAATGTCAGGCCAACGTTTATTCCATTTTCCAAATAACCTTGCAATACCATTAACTAGAGGATTACTATTTTCTACTACATCAACAGGAGTAATTACTTTCATAGTTTTTATGTCCTTTTCCCCCCTTGTTACAACTCTTTTATTTTCCTTTATTGTAAATTATTTCATTATTTTAGACTATGTAGCTTATTGTTCGCTCTTTTTTTTCTTTTTTTTTCTTCCCCCAATTAATTAATTAATCAATTAATTTATTCATCAATTTATTTATTTGTATCAATTTATTTTATTTTATTTTATTTTACCAAATTATTGATTAGTGGCAATCTTACCACATCCGATCAGGAAAAGTAAATGAAAGTAGTCAACTTCAGAGCAATCCAAAAAATAAAGACCTCTAATCCTGCAACACTACAGTACTCACAAACCCCATTGCTTAATAAGCACCCAATTACCTTAATTTTACAGAATAATGTCAGTACTCGATTTCCCCACTCAACTCTAATCAAACCCACTCATGCACAAAAACTCCAAAATACTATTCTTAATTACATCAATTGATCAGTCTGTTGCCAAGTCCTTGTCAAATTGTCATAACATCAAATATGCTAGGCACCCAAAATATCCTCTATGGGAAGGTACGTTTTGTGAATAGAACAGTACTAGCCTTGATTTGACTTGATCCGTTGCAGCACACTCTGTCGCATGGCGCAGTGGTCTAAGGAACTGCATCGCAGTGCTAACTGTGCCACTAGAGATCCTGGTTCGAATCCAGGCTCTGTCGCAGCCGGCCGCGACCGGGAGACTCATGGGCGGCACACAATTGGCCCAGCGTCGTCCAGGGTAGGGGAGGGAATGGCCGGCAGGGATGTAGCTCAGTTAATAGAGCATGGCGTTTGCAACGCCAGGGTTGTGGGTTCGTTTCCCACGGGGGGCCAGTATAAAAAAATATATATATTCACTAACTGTAAGTCGCTCTGGATAAGAGCGTCTGCTAAATGACTAAAATGCAAAAAATGTAAAATGATGCACTCGTCAGCACTTCCTCTCTCTCTGTCTCCTCCTTCTTATCGTCTCTCATTTCACAGAAGAACAAAGAAACAGACAATAATTTAGTAGTTTATGCACTCACTGGGTTATTTCAACCATTCAATACCCCTCTGTTCACATTCGCTCTAAGAAATAAGCAAACAACTTAACTCAGGAATAGTATAAATAGCTCAATGACAGTTTTTTTTTTTTTTATCCGTCAACATATCTCTCTCATTTATCAATTCAATAGATCTCAACAAATAGTTTCATCATTAAGCAACAGCCAATTTAATAAACAGAACATTCTATTCGTGTTCAAATCTCCCCCACTCCCTGTCTGCTCCGAGTCTGCGTCTCCCAGCAACTCAGTGCAGGCAGAGGAGCGGCACATTCGCTCCACGTAACTCCAAACCCACAAAATCACACGCAGGAAGAAGTTTGAAACCACCAAGACTCTTCCTAGAGCTGGCCGCCCGGCCAAACTGAGCAATCAGGGGAGAAGCGTCTTGGTCAGGGAGGTGACCAAGAACCCGATGGTCACTCTGACTGAGCTCTAGAGTTCCTCTGTGGAGATGGGAGAACCTTCCAGAAGGTAAACCATCTCTGCAGCACTCCACCAATCAGGTCTTTATGGTAGAGTGGCCAGACGGAAGCCACTCCTCAGTAAAAGGCACATGACTGCCCGCTTGGAGTTTGCCAAAAGGCACCTAAAGACTCTCAGACCATGAGAAACAAGATTCTCTGGTCTGATGAAACCAAGATTTAACTCTTCGGCCTGAATGCCAAGCGTCACATCTGGAGGAAACCTGGCACCATCCTTACGGTGAAGCATGGTGATGGCAGCATCATGCTGTGGGGATGTTTTTCAGCAGCAGGGACTAGGAGACTAGTCAGGATCGAGGCAAAGATGAACGGAACAAAGTACTGAGGGATCCTTGATGAAAACCTTCTCCAGAGCACTCAGGACCTCAGACTGGGGTGAAGGTTCACCTTCCAACAGGACAACGACCCTAAGCACACAGCCAAGGAAATGCAGGAGTGGCTTTGGGACAAGTCTCTAAACTATGTCCATAAACTATTCTCATTGCTTCTACAGATTGTGAATTAAAAATAAACATTTTTGCTAAAAGTATTATTATATTATTTATCGATTGACTATGACTTTTCAGATCACCCAGTAATGCTATCTGCAAGGTTAGCTCCAGGTAAATATTGCAATCCTTTAGCCATTCCTGGACATGTGTCCAAAAACAAGCTACAAACGGACAGAACCAAAACAAATGATCTAATGATTCTGTCTCTTCACAGCAAAATCTGCAGAGCTGGGAAGATTGTATTCCCCATATAAATAACATTCTATTGGTAGCAAGAATATTATATAATAATTTAAATTGAAAGATTCTAATTTTTGAATCCGGTGTCGCTTTTGCGTGTCAGTTCATAAACACTATGCCATGGGATCGGTACGTCAAAAATCTCTTCCCAACTATTTTGCAATCTATATGGGACGGCTGTCAATCCTTTGGTCCTTAAGTGAAACTGATATACTTTTTTATTTATCACAGTTTTCCTTAACCAATTATGTTCTTTAATGCAAGGCCGACAGACAAGTTCCTTACTTTCTCCCCCTTCCACTTTCCTCTTCCACTTTTGCGGTAAGGCTGCAATTATTTGGTTGTAATTTTGGGTAGAGCAGACATTTCCATATGTTTTTGTTAGCTGCATGTGCGACATAACTCCACCAGTCCTACCGATGATATCATTTACGAAGATTATACCTTTTTTAAACATTCTGTCAAAAAATAAAGTTTTTTTTGTCAATTAGTATATTTGAATTTAACCACAATATTTGTTGCATTATTTGTTCTGTCGTTTCTGGAGGATTAAATTGCCGCAACCACAATGATTTCTATATTTTCTCCACCTTGGTAGTGCCATTAATCACCATTGCGATAAAGGCCACAAAGTCCACATTTTTAACCTTTAAAATGTCAGGATCATCTTGGTGAAAGGCAACCCCTGCAGCTTGCATTGAAGGCCTATCCACCACCATGGACTCTTCAGGAGCACCATTCAAACCCTCAACCCTTTTAACCGCTGCTGCATAGGAAATGCTCTGTACAACCCTAACTTTGGCCTCCTCATTTTCTTTCACCGTGGCTTCATGGTTCCCACCACAATTGTAACATTTCACTTTTTCATCACTTTTATAACACATTAAATGATATTTTCCACAACTTGGACATCTCGGTTTCTCCCTTCTGCAAACCCTTGACACATGACCAAAAGCTTTACAGTGATCACACTGCATTGGTCTTGGGATAAATGCTCTGACTTTGTAGTTTATATACCCCAACTGCACTTGAGTAGGGAGAGAACAAATAAGAACAAATAAACTCTTCACTTTTTCATCATTCACCACTCGATTCATCCGACGTTCATCAATCACTCCAGGGATATTTTTCATCTCTTTAACATCGACTTCCCACGAGACGCCAGATATTACCCCCTTGAGGGGTGCCCTGTTCGAAGAGACACACACGACACGTCAAACTTTTCAAATCGGGATGAGCCGCATCACACGTTCCTTCTGATCCGCAGAAGTACAAAGAATCGAAACAAACCCGCCTCTCATGACCCTCACATCCTTCACTTTACCCATCACTCTCTCCACCAGTTTGGATAGCTCAAATGGATTCTTCAAGATTGGTATTTGGATAAGCTGCTCCTCATTAACAAACCTTCCTCCTACAAGATATAAAGGGACGTTCTCATCACTGTACCCTACTTTACTCCATTTTCAATTTTTTTGAAAAAGTCTCCAATCCTCCTTGATTCTACCGCCATTAGATTCACAATCCACTTCATCCTCCGCCTCCGCCATCTTTTCCAATCTCACCTACAATTGCATCCCTTCCTCCTTGCTTCCTTTCTCCCTTCCCTGGGGTTAGGTTAACCACTGATCTGACAATACTGATATATTCAATTATGTTGCAGGGTTTTAAATGTTTTATAGGCTACATTAAAAAAAAATATCCTACAATAGAACGTTTCTCAGATAGAGATAGATGTGTGATAATCCGTTTTCACCCTCGAATCTCAGAGGGAGGTCGGAAAGCAGTGAGAGAAGAGTAATAGGCCATTGGATGCTTTCACTTGACATACATTTCACCATCATTTCACCGTCAGAATCAGAATGTACTTATTCACCAAGTACATTTACTCATACCCAGCAATAGACAAATATACAGACAGAATACAGACAGAGGAATTTACACGGTCAACATACATAATATACAATATAAATACAGTAAACATAAAATACAATGGATGGTAAATTGCATTGCTTGAAATTCTACCTTCCAGCGAGGCTAAATCATCCCTAAACAGCTGACTGTAAATGCCATTGCTCTTGGCGCCTCTAAAAATGGTCGGGAGCAGGGAGACACAGAGGGGAAAACAGCAAAGATCAAATTGGCCAGCTGCAGATGAGAACATGTAGTAGTAGTGTATGACCATTAGAGGGAGACACGCGGTTGCACCTGCATTGAGGAATCATCAGTACTGTTGTTAGAGTTACTGGGAAGGGAAAGGGGGATAACTAGTCAGTTGCACAACTGAATGCATTCAACCGAAATGTGTCTTCCGCATTTAACCCAACCCCTCTGAATCAGAGAGGTGCGGGGGGCTGCCTTAATCGATGTGCTCAGGGAGTGAAATAAATACAATGAACCATGTTTTATTGTCACATACAGTGGATAGGGGCAGACAGTGAAATGTGTTGTTTTACAGGGTCAGCCATAGTAGTACGGCGCCCCTAGTGCAAATTAGAGGTAAGTGCCTTGCTCAATGACACATCGACAGATTTTTCACCTTGTCTGCTCGGGTATCCAAATAGCATAATGCAGTGTCTACAGTTTCTACAGGAGTTCTCCTTTGAAGCCAGATCTGCCCTCTCCTCCTTGTCCACATCAGAGCCCTGTGACAGTGATGTGTACCTGGCCTTAGCGGTCAGACACCATCAGTAGCAGACAGCCTTGATATGCTTGTGACCTGAAGCAGCAATATCAAACACTATGAGGAGACCTTTTAATACAATTCTAAACAAAAAGTGCATTTCATACTATGTTTATGAGCATCAAAATACATGTTTTTGAAACGAGAAGCCAATCAACACACACACACACACACACACACCATGTGCTTCCCCGAGCCACAAGCCGTAAGGGAACATATAGCCAAACAGAACTGACAGCTAAGTTTAAACCTGCTCTTCATGCCGTCCTGCTGGCCAGGCTGAGGCTGAGGCACATGCACAAGAGAGCTCCAGGAACGGAAGATGAGAGTGAATGCTGAGTCATAAATACTTCTTTTTTTAAACTGTCCGACCGGGCCCATCACACTGAGGGAGAGAACGGGGAAGGGAGGGGGTGTGAATCTGAGCTTTACAACACTTGCTTCCTGGAGGTTAGGGCCAAGGGAGGAGATGGAGAGTCACATGACTTTACATGGCACCCTTCTACTCTTCCCCTGGGAACAAGCCCCTTAGTTATTCCACTGGGAACAAGCCCTTTAGTTATTCCCCTGTGAACAAGCCCCTTAGTTCTTCCCCTGTGAACAAGCCCTTTAGTTCTTCCCCTGTGAACAAGCCCTTTAGTTCTTCCCCTGGGAATAAGCCCTTTAGTTCTCCCTCTGGGAACAAGCCCCTTAGTTCTTCCCCTGTGAACAAGCCCTTTAGTTCTTCCCCTGGGAATAAGCCCTTTAGTTCTTCCCCTGGGAACAAGCCCCTTAGTTATTGCCCTGGGAACAAACCCCTTAGTTCTCCCCCTGGGAACAAACTCCTTAGTTCTCCCCCTGGGAACAAGCCCTTTAGTTCTCCCCCTGGGAACAAGCCCTTTAGTTCTCCCCCTGGGAACAAGCCCTTTAGTTCTCCCCCTGGGAACAAGCCCTTTAGTTCTTCCTCTAGACACCAAAACGTTTTCTTTTCAAAAATTCTGTGAAGCAGAAATGTAGTTTCACACAGGCAAAGTAACAAAATATAAATGTTAGCACTAGTTGGGAAACTAGACATCCCATATGGTATTAAACATTTGCAGGATGAGCAATAGCTTAACAAATAAACTGTCAAAATGTGTTTTTTCTTTTTTCCCCGTCAAGCATCTGTAGCTCATTCTGTCAATAGCACACAAGGGGGGGATTCCACTATCAGCTATGCTTCCGAGACCCAGGCAGGCAAAGTGAAGTGAAGTGTATTAAACATTGAGAATAGACAGTAGGGTAAAAAGGTAGTCGTCACCATAGGGTGCTTTTACAAATGCACCACCTGTCACCTTCAACTGTATAGCATTAAGCTAACGCTGGCTGGAGAGAGCAGCTGTGAATGGTCTTTCTGGGAAGCATCTCTGCACCAGAGAGCCTTTTATTAGCGATAATGGCCCATTTGTTAGTGTGTGTGTGTGTGTGTATGTGTGTGTGTGTGTGTGTGTGTGTGTGTGTGTGTGTGTGTGTGTGTGTGTGTGTGTGTGTGTGTGTGTGTGTGTGTGTGTGTGTGTGTGTGTGTGCATGCGTGCATGTGTACTGTTTGAGTCATTTTGGGATGGAGCACTAGGCAACGTCATGTCTGGCAGGGACAATGAAAAGCACTTAACTTTGTCTGAGGTCAAAGGCATAGTATTGTGCAGCTCAGCAGCCATTATGTGATGGACAACAACAAAATGGGAGAGATGGAGAGAGGATGAGGTCATAGAGTCCTTAAAGATCTAGCCTATAGGGGGAGGAGCTAGAGGTTGATTCTAGACAGGGCCTCATGCCTCATTGGCCAAAGTACCCTAGTCCATAGGTCAGTGGTCTAGACCTGCGTGGGGTTGATAACCCATATATCCTTCAGCTTTCATCATAAGTATGCTCTATCCAGACTGGCCCATGGTACGCCTGAGGAGCATGCACCTCTCTGGTTACCAGTCCTTGGTATTGGGGTCTATTTCTGGAATGCACCTCCCTCCCTCCCTCTCCAGGTGGAGGTGTTATATATACATACACTCAGTGGGATGGATCACGGCTCAGACCAGGGGGTGCGACGGGAATAGCCTTCCCCCTCCTGCAAGGCTCCCGGCGGGCTGGGTGGCGATGAAAGATGGGCAGGTGGGAACTTCTAGCCCTGCACATTCAGCTGGATCACACTGGGAGCTGTCAGTGAGGTTAATTTTATGATGCTTGTGATTCGTGGGCATGGTTAAGTTACGCCTCAACAGTCACTCATATTAGCAAACTTATTTCAAACTACACATTTCCTAGTAGGGCCCTATGGGTTATTTATTATAATGAACGATATCAGCAAAATGTCCACGATAAGTGGTTCGGTTTATCGTCCCAGGTCTAGGATGCTTCAATGTCAATATTCTATCCGGCTCCCTTTATAGAAGTCAATATATTTTATAGCCATTTTTCTTCAGTTGACTATTTCTTGCTGATGACTGAAAGTAACTGATGGCTATATGAACTTTCTTACTTCACTTTGTCAGTTAGAGAGGATGTTAAATTGCTAGGCTACGTATCGTAAATAAACCTAGCTGGGATATAAGGATAGTACATCACTCTCAAAATGGCTGACATAGCTGTCAATGAAATACATCAGCGCAGGCATTCAGCACAGCATCCCCAAGAGGCAGATCACATCCATCATGCCACAGTGACTGGCCGCAAGGCCAACGATGAACTAGTTATATCTGAGGGCACAGGAGCTAGCCTGAGTCCCACATCTGTTTGTGCTGTCTTGCCAACTGCTATGTCAACGTCACGCCAAAGTTGGCAAGACAGCACAAACAGAGTTGGGAGTCAGGCTAGACAGGAACGTCCCTCAGAGCTCATAGTGAATTGATGAATGATGTGTGTCTTTGGCAACTCAATGTGTTTTTTGAACTGCGCACACTATAAAGAGACTCCTCTCAACTCTCTGGAAAAAGTTAGCCTGGCTGTATAATCTATTTTCCTGTATTCCAACAGTTTCATTTACAGTGGGACTGAGTGTGTAGTGACATGCTGTCCACTACCCTGCCTTATTGTTCTCCTGAGAAGGACAACAGGTGGCTCTGACAATACAGGCACCGCCACATCTCCATGACAACCCCCAGCACATTGTAAATAAGCTCAGAGACAATGGGAGCCCATTGAGGTCTAAATCTATAAGGGGATATTTTCTACCTCCCCTAGCGGGGATTGTGAGCCCCAGCTTTTAGTCTGTTTCTGAGAAGATGTACGTGTGTGTGTGTGTGTGTCAAGGAGAAGTTCAGATGACAGCTGGGGACTGACACAATGGAAGCCTCGAATGTGCCTTGTCCTCACCACACACATAGTTTGTGTCAGTCCAGAAACACTTGCAGACACTGAAACATTGACACCACTGCTACTCAAGAGGCCAGAGGAAAAGCCTTCCCACCCACACACCCACCGCAGCACTGCTCACTGATTGAAAACACAGACCTGCATAGAGCCAAGGACACATTGAAAGGAGTCTGAGATGAATCCTGTTGTTGCAGTGTGGTTGCCGTGGTGTGGTCGGACAGAAAGCAGTCCCACAGGAGAGCATGCCTCAGTGAAGGTCCAAGCGTAGAACATTATACTTCTGGAAGGAACCCTAGGTTTTAAAGGGGAAAGAACATGCTGTGAAGTTCAGTGATTCTTTGAAAAATACAGTTTCAATTATTTGCAGAGTTGGCTGGCAAATGAACATAGAATCTGGACATTGTTTTTGAATACTGCTATGCTCCTATCAGACAACCATTTTGATTCCCCACATGCAAATCAAATGCCTTGTCCTAAGGTACCAGACCAGGTGACATGGTCACCCAGACTCTATTGTCATCCAGAATAGACCACCTGAGTCAAATAAAAACTACAATGTATTTTACTCTGTCACCTTGTGTCACCTGTTGTTTAAGCTGTGGGTGATGTGGGTACCAGTAGCTTCACTAAAACTAAAGTCCTGACTACATGTAGGGCTCAGCTTTCCAAAGTCCTGACTACATGTAGGGCTCAGCTTTCCAAAGTCCTGACTACATGTAGGGCTCAGCTTTCCAAAGTGCTGCCTCTTGTTAGTGTCTGTCTGTCTGTCCGTCCGTCTGTCCGTCCGTCCGTCCGTCCCTCTCTCTCTCTCTCTCTCTCTCTCTCTCTCTCTCTCTCTCTCTCTCTCTCTCTCTCTCTCTCTCTCTCTCTCTCTCTCTCTCTCTCTGTCTGTCTGTCTGTCCTGATGAAGGTAGATGCCATCGAATGACATGTACAATCATATAGAACTATAGGATGTGTATGGTAGATGCTATCAGGGTCTTACTGGCCAATCATATAGAACTATAGGATGTGCATGGTAGATGCTATTAGGGTCTTAATGGCCAGTCTCTTTCAACTTGGAAACCTGTCTATACTTCATGTTCCCCTGTCAAGGTTTTCACTCTCTTCATAAAACAACAATCACCCAATCGGACTAACCTACCCCTGGGCACTTGAAACAAGTTACCCCCCCCTTCTCTCTCTCCTTCCTCTATCTCTCTCTCCACGGGGACTGTCCCAGACTCCTTAGGGATCAGTTCCCTGACAGGACCATCTGGCCAAGTGTATGTGTGTGTTTGTGTATGTACTGTGGAAGGGGGCTAGAGGTGTCATTAGGGGTGGGTTAAATTTAGCAGCGAGGCTGATATCTGCATGCCAGGTCCTATCCCTCCCTCTACCCTCTCCCTCCCTCCGTCCCTCTACCCCCTCCTCCCTCTCTCCTCCCCTCCCTCCCTCCCCAGTCATTTCTCTCCACTGCACCACACTGTCCTTCTATCCACTCCTCTATCACAGCAGCGTCTCATTCCCCCTCTTTCTGTCTCTCTCTCCCAGGCACGCTCCCTCTCTCCGTCAGCATCGGCGGGAGAGTGATTCACCCCCCCCTTCTCCTCCTCCTCCTCCTCCTCCCCCCATCGCTCTAACTGGATTGTACAGACAGAGGCCAGCTGAGGACACACAGGAGAGGAGAGAAAGGGTTCGATCAGGGAAGGAAGACGTGGAAACACTACACACTGGATAACATTTCCTCTCTGCTGGCAGGAGGCTACAGAGCAACAGAGTGACACTGCAGCAGTAGCAGTAGCAGCAGTCTGGACTACAGCTTTGACTCACCGCTCCCTGAGGTAAGACTGGTTGTCAGCTAAACGCTGCAGCTACACCCAGAGAGGGAGGTCAAACTACGGGGACTTCTCTCTCTGTACCCATGACAACCCTCTGTGTCTACAGTACTTCATTCACTTTATCATGTGCATTCTGCAGTGTATGGAGACAGGCTGGTGTTGAGTGCGTGTTGCAGTGACGGTGTTGTGGCTAATTAGACAGGGCAGGTAGATATAGCTACATGTACTGACTGCATGAGGGGAACATGTAGTGATCACAGAGACCACTCTGCTCACTGTTGTATTCTCAGTGAGATCAGCTGAGGGAGTTGCTTTACAGATCCACTATCAATCCTATTCACTCCTGTTGATTTGACATCGTTGCATGATTATTGATGTATTTGGTGCATATCTGCATGATTATTGATGTTTTGGGTGCATATCTGCATGAGTATTGATGTTTTGTTTGTGTATCTGGATGGAATACTGTACTGAAAAAAAGATGCTATCTAGAACCGAAAAGGGTTCTTCGGCTGTCCCCATAAGATAACCCTTTGAAGAACCCTTTTGGTTCCAGGTAGAACCTCTTTGGTTCCCTTTCCACAGATGGTTCTACATGGAACCCAAAAGGGTTCTACCTGGAACCAAAAAGGGTTCTTCTATGGGGACAGTTTCCAGTTAAACATAATACCATGTGATTGACTGCAGCTAATATGAACATATCTATCTATTGTCAACTGAGAAGTGCAGAAAGTAGTTGCCACCAAGTCCACTGGGCAGTAGTGATGTTAAGTTCTGATGACCTTCTAATCAATTTCCTTACCACACATCAAAGACAAATATAAACAAAGATGGCCTATGGATGTTCTACATTGAAGTGGTACATATTGAGAGCAGCAGGGTATTTCCAAAGGGCAGCGGGTCCAGGCTTAGGTCCCTGTGCGTCTCAGATCACCAGGGGGCTGTGGGGGCTATGGGGGGCCAAACCCAATCGGGTTATCAGGCCTTCACCCAGTAGCTCCGTTTTGAAAGTGTCGTCCCAGGGCAGGGAGAGGGAGGTGGATGCCTGGCTGTCATCAGTACATTTTAGCAGCGATCAGATCCTTCTGGCTGTGGATCAGACTGGCGCAAACATTGCGCCCAAAACAAGCCTGTCTGTGTTTGGTCGTCACTTCTCAAGCTAGAGCAGGTCATTCCCACGTTTACAGTAGCTCATCTAGAGGGTACAGTATGGTCAATATGTGACCCAAGAGGAGTCAGTCATTTAGGGTTCCTAATCTGAAGACCCTTATAATTCCTTCAACATTGTTAACATTTATGTTATCAATTCCTGGGTGGCTCCAGGGGTTGGCATGGCAACCCTGCAGTGGTAAAGCACATTGGATGTTTGTGTAACATGAAAAGGACCACAAAATCTTCGGTGACAGTACAGACCTTTAGGTTTATCCCTCTTGCTTTAAGTGTGAACATTAACGGTCACCAAGTTTCTCCCTTGTGGACATACTTTCTACAGTACAGAACAGAATGTCAACCCCTCTAGCTTTAAGTGCGAACATTAGTGTCACCAAGGCATTCAGGAAACAAACAGCTATAGCTTTGGTCAATGCCCTCCTCTCCTCTCATCTAACCTGCTGACTATAGTTCATAACTTTATGTCAATCCCTCTAGCGTTAAGTCTGAACCTTAGAGGTCATCAAGCTATGCATAAAACATGAATGGACTGTGTCTGTGTTTTCCCTCATCTATAACCTGTTGAAGCTCCATGCCCCTGATAAGCCTAACACTAAACCTAAACCTAACACTAATCTGTGCTGTAAGCAAATATTTGTCCTTACAGAAGGACACCCAGCTATGCTCCAGATGAACTTTTAAAAGGCTTGAGACCCAACAGAGTGGTTTGTAAGTCCAAGCGACAGGCTAGCACATACAACCAGGCCTGACCTGAAATACTTTAAGAATTGAGGAGATGGGAAAAGCCACTGGATTCATATTAACGCCCATTGTGTATGTTGCCCGTACGTTGTCAATGGGCTGTGCGCTGCATTCTGGGTACAATCCTACAAGTAGGGCACTCCTTCAAGGAGTCAATGGGAGTCAATTGGGCGCCAGCTCAAAAATCCACCATTAGCATGAATTACGTGAACAAGAAGCACAACATTACAAATCTTTTCCGAGATGTGAGATAACTAACTTGTTCTCTGTAATATCGTATAGCTTTGAAATCGTGACATTACGTACTTTTGAGGAAAATAGGCAGGATTCTCGACTCATACCCTCATACCCTTTTATTATTACCTATTTTACTTTTCTAATATTTCTCTATTTTCTTTCTCTCTGCGTTGTTGGGAAGGGCCCGTAAGCATTTCACTGTTAGTCTACAGTTTACGAAGCATGTGACGAATGCAATTTTATTTTATTTCGACTTTGATTCGACTTTTAGAAGGGATTGCTTGATGATTAGCTTAGCAACCGCATGACGCAGCATGACAACATGAACGTGATTGGTCGACATTCTGCTGGGTGGGGCGTAGTACTTTCCTCCGTTCATTGGCCAATGAGTTTCCCATCTCCTCATTTCTTAAAGTATTTATGGCGTGGCGTGGCGTGGCCTGTCTGTGGTGCCTGCCTCCTCTAGTGGTGTAATCTGACTGTAAGCCTGGGATGTGGTGTTACAGCTAGGGCCTAGGGAGGGTCTGAGAGTGTTTGGATGTGGTGAGACATCTAAGGCCTAGGGAGGGTCTGAGAGTGTTTGGATGTGGTGAGACATCTAAGGCCTAGGGAGAGTCTGAGAGTGTTTGGATGTGGTGAGACAGCTAAGGCCTAGGGAGGGTCTGAGAGTGTTTGGATGTGGTGAGACATCTAAGGCCTAGGGAGGGTCTGAGAGTGTTTGGATGTGGTGAGACAGCTAAGGCCTAGGGAGGGTCTGAGAGTGTTTGGATGTGGTGAGACATCTAAGGCCTAGGGAGGGTCTGAGAGTGTTTGGATGTGGTGAGACATCTAAGGCCTAGGGAGGGTCTGAGAGTGTTTGGATGTGGTGAGACATCTAAGGCCTAGGGGAGGGTCTGAGAGTGTTTGGATGTGGTGAGACATCTAAGGCCTAGGGGAGGGTCTGAGAGTGTGTGGATGTGGTGAGACATCTAAGGCCTAGGGAGGGTCTGAGAGTGTGTGGATGTGGTGAGACAGCTAAGGCCTAGGGAGGGTCTGAGAGTGTTTGGATGTGGTGAGACAGCTAAGGCCTAGGGAGGGTCTGAGAGTGTGTGGATGTGGTGAGACATCTAAGGCCTAGGGAGGGTCTGAGAGTGTTTGGATGTGGTGAGACAGCTAAGGCCTAGGGAGGGTCTGAGAGTGTTTGGATGTGGTGAGACAGCTAAGGCCTAGGGAGGGTCTGAGAGTGTGTGGATGTGGTGAGACAGCTAAGGCCTAGGGAGGGTCTGAGAGTGTTTGGATGTGGTGAGACAGCTAAGGCCTAGGGAGGGTCTGAGAGTGTTTGGATGTGGTGAGACATCTAAGGCCTAGGGAGGGTCTGAGAGTGTGTGGATGTGGTGAGACAGCTAAGGCCTAGGGAGGGTCTGAGAGTGTTTGGATGTGGTGTTACAGCTAGGGCCTAGGGAGGGTCTGAGGGTGTGTGTATGCCAGTGGCTCATAGTAATGGCTGGAACAGTATCTCACCGTCATTACTTTGAGCTGCCCTCCCCTCACCAGCCTCCACTGGTGTATGCCCAGGTTACATGTGAAGTCCCAGTAGGAGTGTACACTATGTGTGGGGCAGACAAAGGAAAGGGGGGTGAGGAGAAAGGGGTCAAGGAACAGCTTCCCAGGGATTTGGGGTTATAAATTCCATTGGGCCATTTGAACAGAGTGATGGATTGGGTGGGATACTGATGCAGTGGTTACTGTAGAGATTGTTACCTTGGTTTGGCAGTTTGACAGTTTGGGGGAAGTGGGGCAGTGGGGCAGTAATCAGTACATCAGACTGACAAGCATTAGTCACACCTCCTGCTGTCTAGAGCTAGAAGGGATTGGGTTAGTGATCTGTTTACCTTCAGAGGTGTGTGTTTGTGTGTGTGTGTGTGTGTGTGTGTGTATGTGTGTGTGTGTGTGTGCATCCGTGCAGGTATCAAATGAATATATGAACAGGTACAGCTGTAAGACCAGATATGAAGCCATGTCTGCAGGCAGTGAGAACTTCACAAGCTACTGCCACCATCATTCTGTCTCATTAACATGTGCTGTGAGGCCGTGGCCCCTAATACCAACCATGGCTGCAGACTCCTCCCTTCTTCCCCTCAGCCAAATCCCTTCAGTAAGGGTTTAACGGGGGCTGGCAGGGGTGTTTGCCAGGCTTCATCAGCACTTCATCTGTCTTCCTCATGACACTAGTTGGATTCTGCTGTAACACTTATTTGGCCCCAATTGCAGATTAACTGAAACCGCACAGGGACTTTCTTCAGAAAGTTGACACAGGTTATGACTGCATTAAAAGCGACACACCCCACAAGCTGCCCCTCCTACTGCTGTGGACATTGATACTGTGTATGCAGGCTTTTGTTCCAGCTCAGCACAACCACACCTAATTCAACTAATCCAATAGCACCAAGCCCTGGACTCACTGAACCCGGTGTGTTAGTGCTGGACCAGGTCTCGGGGTTTGTCCATCATGTGGTCTGAGGGAGGCCATGGAGGGGTTTGGTCAGAGAGACAGGGGCTAGAGAGGGGCTGGGGTTGAGATGGGGGCTAGTCAGAGAGACAGGGGCTAGAGAGGGGCCGGGGAGATGGGGGCTGGTCAGAGAGAGGGGCTAGAGAGAGGCCGGGGTTGACATGGGGGCTGGTCAGAGAGACAGGGGCTAGAGAGGGGTTGAGATGAGGGCTGGTCAGAGAGAGGGGCTAGAGAGGGGGTTGAGATGGTGGCTAGTCAGAGAGACAGGGGCTAGAGAGGGGGTTGAGATGGGGGCTGGTCAAAGAGACAGGGGGTAGAGAGGGGGTTGAGATGGTGGCTAGTCAGAGAGACAGGGGCTAGAGAGGGGGTTGAGATGGGGGCTGGTCAGAGAGACAGGGGCTAGAGAGGGGTTGAGATGGGGGCTGGTCAGAGAGACAGGGGCTAGAGAGGGGTTGAGATGGTGGCTAGTCAGAGAGACAGGGGCTAGAGAGGGGGTTGAGATGGTGGCTAGTCAGAGAGACAGGGGCTAGAGAGGGGGTTGAGATGGGGGCTGGTCAGAGAGACAGGGGCTAGAGAGGGGGTTGAGATGGTGGCTAGTCAGAGAGACAGGGGCTAGAGAGGGGGGTTGAGATGGGGGGCTGGTCAAAGAGACAGGGGATAGAGAGGGGGTTGAGATGGGGGCTGTAGCGGGGTTGACCAGTGCCAGTGGGACCTGAGCCAAGCACATGTAGTTCCCCAAGGAGCAGCGAAGTTGCTTCCTTTTTAGACCAGCTATCCTGTTTCCTCACAGAATGCCACTGGTGTAGTCTCTGGGAAAAGAGCTCTATATATATCTGAAGAGAAATTCTAATGTTGTTCACCCCCACATGGCTTTGTCCTCCTCCTCCTCCTGCCTGCCAGCCACAACGCTGTGCCTTGCTGCACATTGAAGTTAAATATCAGCATGTTTATTTCTAATCCTCTATTTGTCATTTATAATCATAGCATAGCTTCAAGCTGCACTGCAGTTGTTGTATCTGTGGGTTGAAGGAGAATTCAGCGCTGTAGGGACTTCTCTCTCCCCAGTCAGAGAATATGTGGGGAGGTAGAGAAGTGAGTTGTTTACTAGTCCCTCTTGAGACCTTCTGGCCTAGAGTTCTATCAAAACAAGCCTGCACTGCAGTATTTACACAGTTCAACATACCTTTTTCCCTGTAGTCAAATCAAATCACACAATGATCTTTGGGTACTGCGTTGTAAAAACAGCTGATAGACTCCTCTCACAGATAGATAGAAATAGGTACACTCTTAGAAAAAAACCTAAAAGGGTACTTTGGCTGTCCCTATAGGGGTACCCTTTGAAGAACACTTTTAGGTTCCAGGTAAAACCCTATTGGGTTCCATGTAGAACCCTTTCCCCAGAAGGTTATACTTGGAACCCAAAAGGGTTCTACTTGGGACCAAAAAAATGTATCTTATGGGGATAACCGAAGAACCCTTTTGGAACCCATTTTACTAAGAGTGTACAGATTTCAGGATGAGACAGGTGTATGTAGCCTATGTGTTGGTAGGGGTAGGGCTTGAGTAAACAAATAAACACATTTCAATGGTTGGTCTGATTGTATCCTGCTCTGACTCCTAAAGCCACAGAGCAGGTGGGGAGCGGGGAGCATTGGCCACTCGCTGCATCTACACACAGTACATTAGGCCTAGTGTGACGGATGAGCATCCGTGCTGCATTAGAAACTCAGCAGCAGATGAAAAGGCCTCATTTTAATGTCTGAAAGTGCCATGCCTGTGGAATCCTATAGCTTGGTTGTTACAGGGTGAAGTGAATCTGTCACGAGTTACAAAGCCAGAACCCAGAAGCAGACCAGGACAAGGTAAGTTGAAACGAAGGTGAGTGTTTATTTACAAATTCAAGAGTGGTGCTGAATAATCCAGGGAACAGAGCGGGCGGCGTTGATTAGTTGTTGGGGGTGCAGTGGTTGATCCAATCATGGCTCGGCAGCCGCCGACCACCAGGCAGAGGTTGGATGAAGGTTCCGGGACGAGTGATGTTCATGGCTAACGATCCGGCAGGGGAATGGATGTTAGGCCAGAGCCTAAGAAGGGTGATGATCAGGACCAGGTGTGCCGATTGCTGATGGGATGCAGGTGCGGAAATCAAGAGAGCTCCCCGGAGCGTTCCAGAACCCTCGGGAAACTGGAGATCCCGAGCAGAAAAACTAGTCCACAGACAGGACCCGACTCAGACTGCCGGGATCGTTACAGTACCCCCCTCCGACGAACGCCACCGGGCGGACTCCCCGGAGCGCCAGGATGGAGGCGATAGAAGTCACGGATGAGGTCAGCATCTAGGATCTGTCGCCGCGGAATCCAACTCCTCTCTTCAGGACCATACCCCTCCCAGTCCACGAGATACTGGGAAACCCCGGCCCCGCCGTCTGGAATCCATGATGCGTCGCACCGTGTAGGCAGGACCACCTCCGATCATCCGAGGAGGAGGAGGAGGAGGCGGAGGAGGCAACAGAGGACTGAGGAAAACAGGCTTGAGGCAGGAGACATGAAAGGTGGGATGGACTCTGAGCGACCTCGGGAGTTTGAGTCGAACTGCCACCGGATTGATCACCCTCTCCACCACAAACGGACCAATGAACTTCGGTAACAACTTCCTAGACTCAGTCCGTAAAGGAGATCCCGTGTGGCCAACCAGACCCTATCTCCGATGGTGTAGGTGGGAGCGGGGATCCGGCGACGATTCGCCTGGAGCTGATACCGGTCCGAAACTCTAAGGAGTGCCCTTCTGGCCCGATGCCAGGTCCGGTGGCAACGACGAATATGGGCCTGAACAGAAGGCACTGAGAGCTCCTTCTCCTGAGAAGGGAACAAGGGAGGTTGGTAGCCATACAGGCACTGGAAGGGAGACATCCCAGTGGCAGATGTAGGGAGAGTATTGTGGGCATACTCAACCCAAGGCAACTGAGAGACCCAGGAGGTGGGGTTGGAAGAGGCCAGGCAGCGTAGCGTGGATTCCATCTTCTGGTTGGCTCTCTCCGCCTGACCATTAGATTGGGGGTGAAAACCAGATGTGAGACTGACTGTAGCTCCAATGGCCAAACAGAAGGACTTCCAGACAGCAGAGGTAAACTGAGGGCCACGGTCGGAAACGATATCACTGGGCAACCCGTGGACCCTGAAAACCTCCCTAACCAGGATCTCGGACGTCTCCGAGGCAGAGGAAGCTTGGCAATTGGCACAAAGTGGGCGAACTTGCTGAATCTGTCCACGATAGTAAGAACGACCGTGTTCCCCTCAGAAGCGGGCAACCCAGTGACAAAGTCCAGGGCCAGATGCGACCATGGTCGCCGGGGAATAGGAAGGGGGTGAAGTAGTCCAGAGCTGGGCCGATTGGTACCCTTATTCTGCGCACACACTGGACAGGCAGCAACATAACCCCGAGTATCCTCGGCCATGGCAGGCCACCAAAAACGTCTGCGAAGAAACGCCATCGTCCGAGCCACGCCAGGGTGACAAGCCATCTTGCTGGCGTGGGACCATTTGAGGACCGCAGGACGAACCGACTCAGGCACAAACAACCGACCGGGTGGACCGTTACCGGGACCGGGCTGCGTCCGAAGAGCCGCCATCACCTCCTCCTCAATCTTCCACCTAACAGCTCCCACGACGCAGTTCCGGGGAGAATTGTCTCGGTCTTGGACCCACTCTCCTCCGTCTTGAGAACATCCGAGACAAGGCGTCCGCCTTGCCGTTCTTAGATCCAGGTCGGAACGTCAGGGAAAAAATTGAATCGTCCGAAAAACAACGACCACCTGGCCTGACGGGAGTTGAGACGTCTAGCCGATTGCACGTAAGCAAGATTCTTGTGGTCAGTCCAGACAACAAACGGTTGCTCCGCCCCCTCCAACCAGTGGCGCCACTCCTCCAAGGCAAGTTTCACCGCGAGAAGCTCCCGGTTACCCACATCGTAATTCCTCTCCGCAGGCGAAAGGCGACGAGAGTAGTAGGCGCAGGGATGGAGTTTACTGTCCGTGGAGCATCGCTGCGACAGGATGGCGCCAACTCCCACATCAGACGCGTCCACTTCAACGACGAACTGACGGGCCGTGTCCGGTTGAGAGAGAATCGGTACGCAGGTGAATCGCCTCTTCAAATCCAGAAACGCCGATCCGCCTCCGGATTCCACTTGAAGCTCCTGATACTGGAAGTCAAGGCAGTTAACGGAGCGGCCACACGGCTGTAATCCCGGATGAATCTGCGGTAGAAATTCGCAAAACCCCAAAAATCTCTGGAGCTGCAATCTCGTACCGGGCTGGGCCCATTCCAGAACCGCTCTAACCTTCTCCTGGTCCATCCTAATCTCTCCCCTGGAGATGATGTACCCGAGAAAGGATGTCGTGGTGGGCGTGAAACTTCGCACTTCTCGGCCTTCACGAACAGGCGATTCTCCAACAATCGCTGCAGAACCTGCCGGACATGCTGGACGTGGTCGGAAGGTTCCTTCGAGAAGATCAGAATGTCATCCAGGTAAACAAACACAAAGAGACCGATCATATCTCTCAGGACGTCGTTCACCATACTCTGGAATACCGCTGGAGCATTGGTCAGTCCAAACGGCATCACCTGATACTCGAAGTGACCCATCGGTGTATTGAAACCCGTCAACCACTCGTCTCCCTCTCTGATCCGGACCATGTGATACGCATTGCGTAGGTCTAGCTTGGTGAACACCGTAGCACCCTGTAAGGAGTCGAAGGCAGAACTCATCAAGGGCAGGGGATACTTGTTCTTGACCGTGATGTCATTCAACCCCCGATAATCAATACACGGTCGAAGAGAGCCATCCTTCTTACCCACAAAGAAGAATCCTGCCCCCAGGGGTGATGACGAAGGACGAACGAGACCAGCAGCTAGGGACTCCTTGATGTAGGTCTCCAAAGCCTCACGCTCAGGGCGGGAGATACTGTATAACCTTCCCTTGGGGTAGACAGCTCCAGGGAACAGGTTGATGGCACAATCATATGGTCGGTGGGGAGGGAGTGACAGAGCCTTCTGCTTACTGAACACTTCCCCCAAATCGTGATATGTCTCGGGAACCAGGGACAAATCTGGGGGTTTAGCCTCAATCACCTGACTGGGAACCGAATGGGGACAGGCAGTCTTGAGACAGTTAGCATGACAATCAAGGCTCCAACTCGTTACCTTGCCCGTCACCCAATCGAACGTGGGATTGTGTTCCTTCAGCCAGGGGTATCCAAGGACCAGAGGAACATGGGAAGACGGCAGAATGAAGAATGAAATCATCTCCGAATGATTCCCGACAACAGCATCTTAACCGGGTTCAGTCCTCATCGTATACGTGCCAGACTACTGCCGTTCAGAGTGGTCGCTTCAATGGCTTCCGGCAATTGCTCCTTGGAAAGCCCCAGCTGTTCCACCAACTTCGGCATCAAGAAAGCTTCCATCGGCACCTGAATCGATAAAAGCGTTAATCGCTAAGCTCTGATTCCTGTTCACAGGGTAGCCGGGAAACGGGGTCTGACAGAGGTACTGAGAGGGTTGAAACTGGCTCGCTAAAAGTCCTCCCAACTTTTAGCGAGCCGGACAGTTTGACGACCGCCAGGAACAAGTGGAGATGTAATGTCCCGAGCTACCACAGTAGAGGCAGCAGTTGGTCTTACGTCTATGTTGACGCTCCTCCTTGGTTAACCCGTGCCGCCCCACTTGCATGGGTTCAGAATCGGAAGAGAGGACCTCTCCACTAATCCTTTGTGGTGGAGAATGATCGACGTGTTCTGGTCCACCACCCGACCCGACTGGGAACTGAGAAGCTGATCGATTGGACGGACCCCATTGCTTCTCCCTCCTTCGCTCTCGGACTCGATTATCCACCCGAATAGACAAGGCTACCAAGCTGTCCAGGTCACTAGGCTCCGGATAGGAGATCAACTCATCCTTGAGCTGCTCCGACAGACCCTGGTAAAAGGCCGCTTGCAGAGACTCCTCATTCCACCCACTCTCCACAGCCAACGTCTTGAACTCGATCACGAAGTCGGCCACGCTGCGAGTTCCTTGGTGAAGCGAAAACAGGCGCCTAGCTGCGTCCCTCCCTCGGACGGAATGGTCGAAAAGCTTCCTCATCTCGGCCGTGAACCCCTGGTATGAAGCCATGCAGGGGTCTTGTCGTTCCCAAACGGCTGAAGCCCACTCCAGCGCTCGACCACGCAGCAACTCAATCACAAAGGCTATCCTAGCCTTGTCTGTGGCATAAGAGTAGGGCTGTAGATCGAACACTAACCCACACTGCATAAGGAAAGAACGGCATCCTCCCAGCTCCCCCTCATATTTATCCGGCGTCGGAACCTTGGGCTCACGGAAGGACACCGCTCCAGACGCGGCAGGCGAGATGGGTGAAACCGGTAGTGGATCCTCCACCGAAACTTGCGCTGGTTCTGGACCTCCGTCAGACCGGTAGAAAGGTTCCGAACTGCCAACGCGATCTCCCTGTAGCTCCGTGCTATGATGGCCCAACATCTTCTCCTGATGGGTAATGGCATGGCGAACAGAGTCCAGGTCCGCTGGGTTCATTACTGGCGGATCGTTCTGTCACGAGTTACAAAGCCAGAACCCAGAAGCAGACCAGGACAAGGTAAGTTGAAACGGTGAGTGTTTATTTACAAATTCAAGAGTGGTGCTGAATAATCCAGGGAACAGAGCGGGCGGCGTTGATTAGTTGTTGGGGGTGCAGTGGTTGATCCAATCATGGCTCGGCAGCCGCCGACCACCAGGCAGAGGTTGGATGAAGGTTCCGGACGAGTGATGTTCATGGCTAACGATCCGGCAGGGAATGGATGTTAGGCCAGAGCCTAAGAAGGGTGATGATCAGGACCAGGTGTGCCGATTGCTGATGGGATGCAGGTGCGGAAATCAAGAGAGCTCCCCGGAGCGTTCCAGAACCCTCGGGAAACTGGAGATCCCGAGCAGAAAAACTAGTCCACAGACAGGACCCGACTCAGACTGCCGGGATCGTTACAGAATCCCCAGCTTATAAACTTTTCAGAGGAGTCTGGACCTGCTTAGCCTGATGTCCAGACTAAGCCTGGTGTGAGACATATTGCTGGTGAGCTACTGAATAAAGAAGGGATTTGGTTTTAGGCTGATTGGATGACCCATTCCTGGAATTGAACATATACAGTGCATTCGGAAAGTATTCAGACCCCTTCACTTTTTCCACATTTTGTTACATTACAGCCTTATTCTAAAATTGATTAAATTGTATTTTTTCTCTCATCAATCTACACACAATACCCCATAATGACAAAGTGAAAACTGTTTTTTAGAAATGTTTGTTATTTTATTAAAAATAAAAAACAGAAATAACTTATTTATATAAGTATTCACTCGAAATTGAGCCCAGGTGCATCCTGTTTCCATTGATCATTCTTGATGTTTCTACAACTTGATTGGAGTCAACCTGTGGTAAATTCAATTGATTGGATATGATTTGGAAAGGCACACACCTGTCTATATAAGGTCCCACAGTTGATAGTGCATGTCAGAGCAAAAACCAAGCCATGAGGTGAAAGGATTGGATAAGACGGCACAGGTACTGGGTTCCCTGCTAAATGCGAGCTAGTGAAATAATAAAAGGTCATTGAGTTCCAATTGGTTAAAAACGGCCCCACTGGTTGCAGTGACCCTTGTTGTTGTCCTGTCTATGACATCACGTCGCTAGGGATGGTCATACTAAAAATGACAGAGAGCTTAGCTTGTCACAGCCACACCCTGTGCCACTCTGGAATTCATCAAATGACAGTAGCAATTATCAGGCTATTTTCTCCCACTAGAACATCGTTCCCCTCAACCGTTCCCCTCTTATTTAACGGTACTGATTGACTGAGGCATGTTACACACACACACACACACACACACACACACACACACACACACATCATTGGATATGAGCTCTGGGCTCCAGGACACAGCATGGTGCAGTCTCAGGCTGGCATGGGGCCCAGAACTGAGCTACACATGAGTTGTGAGGAGGGTACAGTACACCATCTGTCTGCCATAGTGCCCAGTTAAACCCTATAACATGCCTGGATAAAGCAATGGCCCAATCTCTCTTAGACAGCAGCTTCTCTCCATGTCGTCTTTCCCTCAGGATAGCAGTAAAGGAAGTAGGGCACAGTGGTGTGGAACATTCAGATATAAATGTATTTAGTAGAACAGACATGGCTCTATTACACGTAGAGTAAGGAATCATGTCAGCTCTATTCATGACATGTCTATCTGAATGTGACTCAGACAGGGACGGCTTGTTCAATAGGGCGATATGGGCGACGCACTGCCAAACGGGAAAAGGAAGGGATTTTTTTTCTAATCAATTATAAAAAAAATATATATATATTTTTTTTTAAATAAATTTATAAAAAATTATATCACGGCAACAGCAGTTATCAGTGTTCACGTCTGATCTGACAGCCACTAAATGTCAAATCAGGCTAAAGTCGTGCTTCAAATGGCCCCGCCCGTTTTTTGGGCGATTTCAGTCAGGTTGAAAATCGCCCAGAAGTCTCTCATAGCCTGTCATGTAAAATCTATTTTTTTCACATTTCAAAGCTTTCAATACATTCTCTATGGGTGTCTGTGGGCTTGCACTTACGCGCTTCGTCATACATAACGTAACCACGAATGAACGTAACTAAGAAAAGACCAGGTAGCAGCCTCAATCAATTCACTACTACTATCAAAATGGCTAGGCTTCAGTCCAACTCGATTGTGTCTTTGAAAGAAGTTCCTTTTTGTCGGCGAACAAATTAAGATAAATTGGCAACGAAACAATTAGGACCTCCCAGACCAAATTTAATAATTCAACAGGTTTCTACTAAAGGCGGAAAGTCCTACACCCGAGGATTTTCCAAAAATTGGTACGAACGAAAAAAGACATTGCCACTCAACTGGATGACGAGGGATACAGGCTAGCTGTCCGCCGCCACAACGATGAGGTTAGTGTTGATAATCACAAGTTTACTGGATGTGGATATGGTGTAATAAAGGCAGTTTATTCAGAGGTAAATATATCTGGAATCGCGTTCACGGACCCGTTCGTCAAACTCTTAGGGAGCTATAAATTAAGCCCCATTACTTACCATATCAGATAAGAGAAATTGCTGCAGCTACATATATTTTACATCCTGGCCCTACATAGTTCACTATTTGCATCACTTACCAAAATATTACATGTGGTCATATATGCTTGGAAAGTGGAGATGCCATAGAACGTCAAAAAAAGTAAACATTGCTGGAGACACATTGTCGTTTTGGAGAAGACATCGCGTTTGCTAGCGAAGAGATTTGTTGTGGCAAATGAACTTGGCCTGGGAATTGCCAGGAACCTCACGATAAGATATATGCATCAGCATTGCGAGTCTCATGATTCTATACGTATTGCGATTCGATACTGTGATTTTATTGCGCACCATATGTCTGTTGCAGAGGGATCAGAAAGCCATGAGAACGAGTTTTGATCAGTCATGGAAATAAAAGTGCTGAAAACTAATTGGCTCCCAATGTGAAAAGATTGAGAACAAGCTATGAAGGAACAATAATGGTGTTTTGGTGCAGGTACAGCCAACTAGCGCTAAAATATTGCGATATTGTCAATACAGTATATCGTAAAGTATCACTATGTAACTCGATTTCTTTCACCCCAATCCCTCAAATTAACGGTAAATAACTGAATTGTTTGCCCCACATTTAGCTAAGATGATTAGCTAGCCAGCTAAAATTTTTTATTTAGTTAGCAGTCGCATCTACAATAGTTTACTGTCAATAACATGTCTCCAAAAATGACGTGGTGTCTCCAATTGTGTTGACATTTTACAATTGCAATGCGCATCCATGAGTATCCACTTTCTGTAGCTCAGCTGGTAGAGCATGGTGCTTGTAACGCCAAGGTAGTGGGTTCGATCCCCGGGACCACCCATACACAAAAATGTATGCACGCATGACTGTAAGTCGCTTTGGATAAAAGCGTCTGCTAAATGGCATATTATTATTATTATTATTATTATCTGAAGAGAGCCCCGAAACATTGTGTGCAGACATTTTATGCAATAAATGAAGTAGGTTCAATCTAGTAGTTCTGATCTTCTGATTGGTCCTGATGAGTTGGGCGAGGTCACCTCCAGGCTACTGTCACTGTTGCATTGGCTCTGAGTCGGGTTCTCTGTCTTCAAATGTTCAGCCTAAGAGAGGGGATTTTTGTGTGTGTGTGTGTGTGTGTTTAACAGTGATGATGTGTGTGTGTGTGTGTGTGTGTTTAACAGTGATGATGTGTGTGTGTGTGTGTTTGTGTGTGTGTGTGTCCTCAGAGCAAGAACTCGTGAGTTGGAAGAACTGAGAGGCCTATGGCGTGGGTGTTGTCCTTGGCCACCTGCTGACAAGGCTGACAAGATAGGACCCTTTTGTCCATTGTTATTGGATAGGAACAGAACTTATAACCAGCTCCTGACCTAAATAGATCTTAGCACAACATTTTACTCAACATATCATATTCCATATTCACTATAACAAATATATTTACTACGACATTAGCAAGAACCGCCACATCCTCAGCCGGCTAATCCAGTGTGTGAAGTTTTGCGGAGTGTTTGAGTTAGCTTTGCGAGGCAAAGATGAAACTGAGGGCTCCACCAACCCTGGTAAGCCAACACTTTTGAGATCAGTCAATAAATGCTTCTGGTATTGACTTATATGCTGCCCCTGTCTTCATGTTGTTGCTGGACATATCTTTTTTTTAAATGTGTGTAGGTCACCTAAATCATCAGAAAAATTGCCCCTCCTGAGAATTTTTTCAGGAGCCGCCACTGGACTCAGATGACCTGTTTATTTGGATCCTCATTAGCCTTTGCAGAAGCAGCAGCTCCTCTTCCTGGGTTCCACTGCTATAGCACCACTACAACAGAACATGTAGATCTACAGCCATGCTTCGCTAGCTAATAGCTGGATCATTGTCAGGAATAATCAACCTGGGCCCGGTTTCCCAAAAGTGTTGGCATTTAGGCTTACGGGTGTTTTAACGATTCATCTTTTCTACAACGGCCGAAGTTGTAAAATAGGTTTCCCAAAACGGCATGCTGAGGGAACGTTCGCTAAGTGCGTCATTGAGGCATGTGTCGATACTGATAGGATCGAAAGGCAACTGCTCTCGGATCAGCTTTCTCTATTCAAATCTTACCTTAACATTCAAATTATTTCACAATACTGACGACGGATCAGCTCCTAGAAAGATATTACCACCTATGGCTGCAAATATTAGGTGGCTTATTATAATGCTTACCCTATAATAATGCTCAAAATCAAGATTTGGCACATCATTGCGCACATCATGAAAATATATTGAGACAAATTACAGACAGTAGCATACAAGTATCAAAATAGAACTCAATTGATTGAACATTAAATGTATTTCAATATGATTTACATAGACCTATAGTCTACTGTAGACAACTTTGTATTTGTAGTCAACTTTGTTCTGAAGTTTTCGGCAGTTACAGAGAGTCAGATAAAACATGGGATTCTATGTTTAGCAGAGATCTTCTGTGTATAAAGTGACGTGGTAGGGTAAAAAAAAGCATCTAACGACGCACTTAGCTGTTCTATGAGTGGTCTGAGGCAGGCGTTAGATTTAAGAGTGTTCTCAAGTGCATCTTTAATGATGATGGTTTTGGGAAACAGCTCAGAGATTTAACGATGCTCCTACGAAGGTTCTAATGATGAACATAGCCTTAAGATGCTTTTGGGAAACTGGGCCCTGGTGTTTTTTATCTTAGATTTGTTAGTGTAAAGGTTAAAATCTCCAAAAAGAAGACACCAGTGTTAGTCAATACATTAGGATCAATACAAGTGAGTGGTCTTAAATAGCCGATCAATTCCCTCTTTCCCAGCGAGTCAGTCAATGAGGAGATGCTTAATGATTAACTAATCACCATCAAGGGGGAAGAATGACATCCATTATGACCTCGACAGCTGGTCAATGTCTTAATTGGTTACCTCAGCTTGCTGCGCTAGCAAATAACAATATGTGTTATTCTTAGTAAAGAGTTCAAAGCCTATTGAATTGATATTATAGCTGTCCAAATTTGTAGATGCATGTTAGAGATTTCAGTCCGACAGACGGACAGACAGACAGCTACCCTTGAGGGTCTGTTGCCGTGAGCAACAGTGAGCTAACCTGGTGATAAATCAATTGTGGAGGTTTTCACTGTGTGGCTAACCATTTAGTTTGATTTAAAACACCACAAGAGGCTAATGGATTAAACAGAACATATCACAATCACAGTGTCAGGCTGGTATAACACTCCTATAACCTATAACACTCCTATAACCTATAACACTCCTATAACCTACAACACTCCTATAACCTATAACACTCCTATAACCTATAACACTCCTATAACCTATAACACTCATATAACCTATAACACTCCTATAACCTACAACACTCCTATAACCTATAACACTCCTATAACCTATAACACTCCTATAACCTATAACACTCCTATAACCTATAACACTCCTATAACCTATAACACTCCTATAACCTACAACACTCCTATAACCTATAACACTCCTATAACCTACAACACTCCTATAACCTATAACACTCCTATAACCTATAACACTCCTATAACCTGTAACACTCCTATAACCTATAACACTCCTATAACCTATAACACTCCTATAACCTGTAACACTCCTATAACCTATAACACTCCTATAACTTATAACACTCCTATAACCTATAACACTCCTATAACCTGTAACACTCCTATAACCTATAACACTCCTATAACCTATAACACTCCTATAACCTATAACACTCCTATAACCTATAACACTCCTATAACCTATAACACTCCTATAACCTATAACACTCCTATAACCTGTAACACTCCTATAACCTATAACACTCCTATAACCTATAACACTCCTATAACCTATAACACTCCTATAACCTATAACACTCCTATAACCTATAACACTCCTATAACCTGTAACACTCCTATAACCTATAACACTCCTATAACTTATAACACTCCTATAACCTATAACACTCCTATAACCTGTAACACTCCTATAACCTATAACACTCCTATAACCTATAACACTCCTATAACCTATAACACTCCTATAACCTATAACACTCCTACAACCTATAACACTCCTATAACCTACTGTTGTTGTTGTAGTTGTTTTCTGCTAAACTCCACATACACCAGCATGGCATATGCTGTACATGTAGTAAACATGGTTGTTGGGACTCTGGTGCTCTGAGGTCACAGATAACAAAGGAATGAAGCCAGTGCTGCTGTGGTAAACACAAACAAACAAGCACATGCTGCACACACAGCTCCCTGGTGGCAACTGTATAAATTATTAGGAACTACAACTCAATGATCCAACTTTTGCATGCAAAAAAGCCTACTGCTAGCCCCCCACCACCCACCCAGTAGCCTACGGCCAGCCGGTTGGGGTCTCGCACCCTTTGCTCCACTACAGTGGGGCGGATCGAATGACCCTAATTATAGCAGGCAGCGGGCCGTTGGGCGGGCGTGGATTACAGAGATATCATCCCGCCTCAAGTCTGGGCACATAAACACAGTGGGGGAATGCGGAGAAGGGATCAGTGGGGCAGCAAGCACAGAGGCTTAATAACGGCAACATGAGCACTGCAACAGCTAGCACAGTCTAGGCTAGCCCCACTCCAACAGCTAGCACAGGCTAGGCTAGTCCCACTCCAACAGCTAGCACAGGCTAGGCTAGTCCCACTCCAAGAGCTAGCACAGGCTAGGCTAGTCCCATTCCAACAGCTAGCACAGGCTAGGCTAGCCCCACTCCAACAGCTAGCACAGGCTAGGCTAGTCCCACTCCAAGAGCTAGCACAGGCTAGGCTAGCCCCACTCCAACAGCTAGCACAGTCTAGGCTAGCCCCACTCCAACAGCTAGCACTGCAACAGCTAGCACAGGCTAGGCTAGCCCCACTCCAACAGCTAGCACAGGCTTGACCCACTCCAATGCTAGCACTGCTGCAGATAGCACAGGCTATGTTAGGCTAGCCCCACTGCAGCAGCCATCACAGGCTAGGTTAGACTTGACCCACTCCAACAGCCATAGAGCATATTTACGTGAAGGCTATGCTAAGCTAGCCCCACTCCAACAGCTAGCAGAGCCGAATTAGCAGCATAGCTAATAGCCATAGCCGTGTCTTGCACAACTGACTATAAACTGTGGGACATGTTAAGGACAAAGCATAGAGATGGTTCACAGTTCTGTGGAGCCATTTCTCTTTTTTTGGGCCTTCATGCAGGCAAGACTACTCATGACTCCTACTCAGCAGAATGAAGCCAGTGATATCTTATTATCCCATGCAGTGGCGGCTCCTGAAAAAATTCTCAGGAGGGGCAATTTTTCTGATGATTTAGGTGACCTACACACATTTAAAAAAAAGATATGTCCAGCAACAACATGAAGACAGGGGCAGCATATAAGTCAATACCAGAAGCATTTATTGACTGATCTCAAAAGTGTTGGCTTACCAGGGTTGGTGGAGCCCTCAGTTTCATCTTTGCCTCGCAAAGCTAACTCAAACACTCCGCAAAACTTCACACACTGGATTAGCCGGCTGAGGATGTGGCGGTTCTTGCTAATGTCGTAGTAAATATATTTGTTATAGTGAATATGGAATATGATATGTTGAGTAAAATGTTGTGCTAAGATCTATTTAGGTCAGGAGCTGGTTATAAGTTCTGTTCCTATCCAATAACAATGGACAAAAGGGTCCTATCTTGTCAGCCTTGTCAGCAGGTGGCCAAGGACAACACCCACGCCATAGGCCTCTCAGTTCTTCCAACTCACGAGTTCTTGCTCTGAGGACACACACACACACAAACACACACACACACACACTCATCACTGTTAAACACACACACACACACACACACATCATCACTGTTAAACACACACACACACACACACAAAAATCCCCTCTCTTAGGCTGAACATTTGAAGACAGAGAACCCGACTCAGAGCCAATGCAACAGTGACAGTAGCCTGGAGGTGACCTCGCCCAACTCATCAGGACCAATCAGAAGATCAGAACTACTAGATTGAACCTACTTCATTTATTGCATAAAATGTCTGCACACAATGTTTCGGGCTCTCTTCAGATAATAATAATAATAATAATAATATGCCATTTAGCAGACGCTTTTATCCAAAGCGACTTACAGTCATGCGTGCATACATTTTTGTGTATGGGTGGTCCCGGGGATCGAACCCACTACCTTGGCGTTACAAGCACCATGCTCTACCAGCTGAGCTACAGAAAGTGGATACTCATGGATGCGCATTGCAATTGTAAAATGTCAACACAATTGGAGACACCACGTCATTTTTTTGTTATTGACAGTAAACTATTGTAGATGCGACTGCTAACTAAATAAAACATTTTAGCTGGCTAGCTAATCATCTTAGCTAAATGTGGGGCAAACAATTCAGTTATTTACCGTTAATTTGAGGGATTGGGGTGAAAGAAATCGAGTTACATAGTGATACTTTACGATATACTGTATTGACAATATCGCAATATTTTAGCGCTAGTTGGCTGTACCTGCACCAAAACACCATTATTGTTCCTTCATAGCTTGTTCTCAATCTTTTCACATTGGGAGCCAATTAGTTTTCAGCACTTTTATTTCCATGACTGATCAAAACTCGTTCTCATGGCTTTCTGATCCCTCTGCAACAGACATATGGTGCGCAATAAAATCACAGTATCGAATCGCAATACGTATAGAATCATGAGACTCGCAATGCTGATGCATATATCTTATCGTGAGGTTCCTGGCAATTCCCAGGCCAAGTTCATTTGCCACAACAAATCTCTTCGCTAGCAAACGCGATGTCTTCTCCAAAACGACAATGTGTCTCCAGCAATGTTTACTTTTTTGACGTTCTATGGCATCTCCACTTTCCAAGCATATATGACCACATGTAATATTTTGGTAAGTGATGCAAATAGTGAACTATGTAGGGCCAGGATGTAAAATATATGTAGCTGCAGCAATTTCTCTTATCTGATATGGTAAGTAATGGGGCTTAATTTATAGCTCCCTAAGAGTTTGACGAACGGGTCCGTGAACGCGATTCCAGATATATTTACCTCTGGAATAAACTGCCTTTATTACACCATATCCACATCCAGTAAACTTGTGATTATCAACACTAACCTCATCGTTGTGGCGGCGGACAGCTAGCCTGTATCCCTCGTCATCCAGTTGAGTGGCAATGTCTTTTTTCGTTCGTACCAATTTTTGGAAAATCCTCGGGTGTAGGACTTTCCGCCTTTAGTAGAAACCTGTTGAATTATTAAATTTGGTCTGGGAGGTCCTAATTGTTTCGTTGCCAATTTATCTTAATTTGTTCGCCGACAAAAAGGAACTTCTTTCAAAGACACAATCGAGTTGGACTGAAGCCTAGCCATTTTGATAGTAGTAGTGAATTGATTGAGGCTGCTACCTGGTCTTTTCTTAGTTACGTTCATTCGTGGTTACGTTATGTATGACGAAAGCGCGTAAGTGCAAGCCCACAGACACCCATAGAGAATGTATTGAAAGCTTTGAAATGTGAAAAAAATAGATTTTACATGACAGGCTATGAGAGACTTCTGGGCGATTTTCAACCTGACTGAAATCGCCCAAAAAACGAGCGGGGCCATTTGAAGCACGACTTTAGCCTGATTTGACATTTAGTGGCTGTCAGATCAGACGTGAACACTGATAACTGCTGTTGCCGTGATATAATTTTTTTATAAATTTATTTTAAAAAAATATATATATATATTTTTTTTTATAATTGATTAGAAAAAAAAATCCCTTCCTTTTCCCCGTTTGGCAGTGCGTCGCCCATATCGCCCTATTGAACAAGCCGTCCCTG
>NW_025535850.1:0-78354 GCF_020615455.1 Coregonus clupeaformis | reverse complement strand
TCTCCTCTCCTCCTTTCTACACCTTTTCTCACCCAAGTAACACTCCAGCCTCTCTCATTCTAAGTCCTCTCCATCACTCCAACCTAAAATGTATGAATGAATCGTCTGCCTAAACAGCATATATTATATTACTTATTTGTGTTATAATTGAGCCTTTTAAAGCCTGTTGGGTATTAATTCAATATGTATTCCTCTGTACGCAGTAACAGTTTGGGTTGTCTCGATCTCCCAACGGAGGGGTGTGTGTGTGTGTGTGTGTCTGTGTGTGTCTGTGTGTGTGTGTGTCTCAACCCACCCCAGGGATCCAAAACTATATAATATTTATTCAAATCAAGCCCAGGCACAGTCCCCATTATCCAACTGGCACAGACCCCATTATCCAACTGGCACAGACCCCATTATCCAACTGGCACAGACCCCCATTATCCAACTGGCACAGACCCCATTATCCAACTGGCACAGACCCCATTATCCAACTGGCACAGACCCCATTATCCAACTGGCACAGACCCCATTATCCAACTGGCACAGACCCCATTATCCAACTGGCACAGACCCCATTATCCAACTGGCACAGACCCCATTATCCATGATCTATAAAGTCTAAGATACATTATGGGAAAATGTCTAAACTAAAGCGACGTTTACCTAAACAGTGAATTCAACCTCACAATACTATACAGGAAGCTGCCCACTCGGCACAGACGTCAATTCAACGTCTATTCCCTGTTGGTTCAACGTAATTCCATTGAACTGAAGTGGAAACAGCGTTTATTCAACCAGTGTGTGCCCAGTGGGTGTGTCCTCTTCATACAGGACCACCTGGTTGTGCCTGGTTGGCCAGAACAAGCTGATTTGAAAATAACTGTGTGAAAATGTGAGTTAAGGACAGAGGGGGAAATGGGATAGACAAAAAATGATTCTGCATGAATAAGCATGACTAGGACTAAACGCTTGAAACTGAGGCTTGATAAAGAATACAGCTTTTATAATGAGCAACAGGAGAAACGGAGTCCCCCTTTAACTTGAACTGCACACACACACACACACACACACACACACACACACACACACACGCACACACACACACACACGCACACACACACACGCACACACACACACACACACACACACACACAAACACACACACACACATAAAACCACTTTCAGTGGTTTTCACAAATAGACTAAGTCTAAAGTCTAAAGTGGCTCTAAAATATAGAGCATCTATCTTGTTGTATCCCAGATGGCACCCTATTCCTTATATAGTGCACTACTTTTGACCAGGGCCCATTTGCAGGGTGAAATGAATTTAGGGTGATTACTGAGGAGTGGGATGGGTTATTATTTCAGGTCACATTTGTGTAGGAGGTGCAGCGCTCCTCATTTCACATATTGGCAACACATCCCACGTATCATTTGGCCACGATGCATTACTTCACTTTATCATATTAACTGATTATTTACGGAAAAACAATGGTTTTCCTTATTATTTCTGGTGACATAGCTCTCCATTTTGTTGGTGTGATGAATTGCTATTCTTTTGCCTTTATTTACGGAAATTGTTGTTTGTTTTCTTCCAAATTCGTTAGAAGGGCTCTCCGCTCTCTGATCCAGGTGTGAGCTTGGGCTTTGGACTATACAACGTTGAGACACACAACACAGAAAACAGCTTTGCCTTAGTAAACCATATAGAGAATTGAGTGGTTTTTTTGTTTTCTCACAATACTGTTAGATTAATATAGTCTCCACACTGAGGGCTGAGGAGTAGATCTGGGGGAGGGCTTTAGGGGGCATCTCAATTGCATTTCCCTTGATTCCTCGTGTCATCTCTCCTTGCATCCTTCCAAACCCATTGGATGAGAAGGTCAGAGGGAGGGACATCTGAACTTCACATCCAATGAATTTTGAGGAGGCAAAGAGAGAGGACGTAAGGAATCAAGGAAATGCAATTGAGACTCCCCCTAGATTCATCTCAGAGAGTCAGAAGGCTATCCTCTGTTGTTCTAATCGAGTGCACTATAAAGGGAATAGGTTGCCATTTTGGACACAATCTGAAGCCAATCTGATAATAACATCAAATAAAAACATTCTGATTATCCATGAATGAAGTTCTCACCTCCCTCCTTGGTTTGGCACCTCATCCTCAGCTAGTAGCATCCATGAATGAAGTCCTCACCTCCCTCCTTGTCTTGGCACCTCATCCTCAGCTAGTAGCATCCATGAATGAAGTCCTCACCTCCCTCCTTGGTTTGGCAACTCATCCTCAGCTAGTAGCGTCCATGAATGAAGTCCTCACCTCCCTCCTTGTCTTGTCACCTCATCCTTAGCTAGTAACATCCATGAATGAAGTCCTCACCTCCCCCTTGTCTTGGCACCTCATCCTCAGCTAGTTATATCCATGAATGAAGTCCTCACCTCCCTCCTTGTTTTGGCACCTCATCCTCAGCTAGTAGCATCCATGAATGAAGTCCTCACCTCCCTCCTTGTTTTGGCACCTCATCCTCAGCTAGTAGCATCCATGAATGAAGTCCTCTCCTACCTCCTTGTCTTGGCACCTCATCCTCAGCTAGTAGCATCCATGAATGAAGTCCTCACCTCCCTCCTTGTCTTGGCACCTCATCCTCAGCTAGTAGCTATTCTACTCCTCTAATTACTAGAATGTTCTCCTCACAACAGCTGTATGTGTAGACTGAGCTACACCACTTCTGTCCCAGTCTAGTGTGAAGTTATGGCAGGTGTGTTTTGTAGCTTTAGTCTGTGAGCTATGCCGGTAGGTTCCTTGCCCGTGTAGTGTGCGGTCGGTGTGTGTGCGTGTGTGTGTGTGTGTGTGTTGCGTGCGTGAAGTGTGTGTGCGTGTGCGCTCGTTCCATGCTGGTGTGTTTTGTTACAACTTGTTCCCCTGACTAAGTGTGAATTATTTACCACAAAACCAATTTTACCATGCAGCAAATGTTAGGATCGAGCTTCAATACCTTCCCCTCTACCTCCATCACTAGCTCTGCCAGAGGGAACTGTGTAAAACCAGTCTACATGGTTCTTCAAAGGGTTCTCCAATGGGGACAGCCGAAGAACCCATTTAGGTTCTAGATAGCACCTTTCTTTCTGAGTGTACCATGCAGCAGCCCCATGTTAGGACCAAACCCCAACGCTGCCCCTCCATCTCCTCTCCTCCATGTTAGGACCAAACCCCAACGCTGCCCCTCCATCTCCTCTCCTCCATGTTAGACCAACCCCCAACGCTGCCCCTCCATCTCCTCTCCTCCATGTTAGGACCAAACCCCAACGCTGCCCCTCCATCTCCTCTCCTCCATGTTAGGACCAAACCCCAACGCTGCCCCCTCCATCTCCTCTCCTCCATGTTAGACCAAACCCCAACGCTGCCCCTCCATCTCCTCTCCTCCATGTAGGACCAAACCCCAACGCTGCCCCCTTCATCTCCTCTCCTCCATGTTAGGACCAAACCCCAACGCTGCCCCCTCCATCTCCTCTCCTCCATGTTAGGACCAAACCCCAACGCTGCCCCCTCCATCTCCTCTCCTCCTTTCTACACCTTTTTCTCACCCAAGTAACACTCCAGCCTCTCATTCTAAGTCCTCTCCATCACTCCAACCTAACATGTATGAATGAATCGATCTGCTAAACGGCATATATTATATTACTTATTTGTGTTATAATTTAGCCTTTTAAAGCCTGTTGGGTATTAATTCAATATGTATTCCCTGGTCTAATTTGCCTCTGTACTGGCAGTAACAGTTTGGGCTGTCTCGATCTCCCGACGGAGGGGTGTGTGTGTGTGTGAGTGTGTGTGTGTGTGTGTGTGTGTGTGTGTGTGTGTGTGTGTGTGTGTGTGTGTGTCGTTTGTGCATTTGTGCGTGTCTGTGTGGCTGTAAAATGAGTCACCCTCTCGGGGCTGGCTGTGCCTGAGTATGACAGGGAGACAATTAGCCCTGACTCCAGAGGGTAGGGAAGTGACACGGGCAGGGAAGGGAAGTGACATGAGGCACCAAGAAGTCATTTCTCCACTGTCCTCTTCACTGTCCAACAGGGCCTGTCTCTGTCCTCGTCACTGTCCAACAGGGCATGTCTCTGTCCTCTTCACTGTCCAAGAGGGCCTGTCTCTGTCCTCTTCACTGTCCAACAGGGCCTGTATCTGTCCTCTTCACTGTCCAACAGGGCCTGTCTCTGTCCTCGTCACTGTCCAACAGGGCCTGTCTCTGTCCTCTTCACTGTCCAACAGGGCCTGTCTCTGTCCTCTTCACTGTCCAACAGGGCCTGTCTCTATCCTCTTCATTGTCCAACAGGGCCTGTCTCTGTCCTCTTCACTGTCCAACAGGGCCTGTCTCTGTCCTCTTCACTGTCCAACAGGGCCTGTCTCTGTCCTCGTCACTGTCCAACAGGGCCTGTCTCTGTGGCCCAGGAAGTAAGCCTTGTCCCAGCCAGAATCACCCATAGGAGAGGAGACTATCTCCTGTGTCTGTAGCATGAGGCAGCTTGATGTACCAGGACACTAGTCTGGACAGGACACTAGTCTGGACAGGACACTAGTCTGGACAGGACACTCTCTGGACAGGACACTAGTCTGGACAGGACACTAGTCTGGACAGGACACTCTCTGGACAGGACACTAGTCTGGACAGGACACTCTCTGGACAGGACATTAGTCTGGACAGGACACTAGTCTGGACAGGACACTCTCTGGACAGGACACTCTCTGGACAGGACACTAGTCTGGACAGGACACTCTCTGGACAGGACACTAGTCTGGACAGGACACTCTCTGGACAGGACACTAGTCTGGACAGGACACTCTCTGGACAGGACACTAGTCTGGACAGGACACTAGTCTGGACAGGACACTCTCTGGACAGGACACTAGTCTGGACAGGACACTAGTCTGGACAGGACACTAGTCTGGACAGGACACTCTCTGGACAGGACACTCTCTGGACAGGACACTAGTCTGGACAGGACACTAGTCTGGACAGGACACTAGTCTGGACAGGACACTTGTCTGGACAGGACACTCTCTGGACAGGACACTAGTCTGGACAGGACACTCTCTGGACAGGACACTAGTCTGGACAGGACACACTCTGGACAGGACTCTAGTCTGGACAGGACACTCTCTGGACAGGACACTAGTCTGGACAGGACACTCTCTGGACAGGACACTAGTCTGGACAGGACACTAGTCTGGACAGGACACTCTCTGGACAGGACACTAGTCTGGACAGGACACTAGTCTGGACAGGACACTAGTCTGGACAGGACACTAGTCTGGACAGGACACTCTCTGGACAGGACACTAGTCTGGACAGGACACTAGTCTGGACAGGACACTCTCTGCACAAGACACTAGTCTGTACAGGACACTAGTCTGGACAGGACACTCTCTGGACAGGACACTAGTCTGGACAGGACACTCTCTGGACAGGACACTAGTCTGGACAGGACACTAGTCTGGACAGGACACTAGTCTGGACAGGACACTCTCTGGACAGGACACTAGTCTGGACAGGACACTAGTCTGGACAGGACACTAGTCTGGACAGGACACTCTCTGGACAGGACACTAGTCTGGACAGGACACTCTCTGGACAGGACACTCTCTGGACAGGACACTAGTCTGGACAGGACACTCTCTGGACAGGACACTAGTCTGGACAGGACACTCTCTGGACAGGACACTAGTCTGGACAGGACACTCTCTGGACAGGACACTAGTCTGGACAGGACACTAGTCTGGACAGGACACTCTCTGGACAGGACACTAGTCTGGACACGACACTAGTCTGGACATGACACTAGTCTGGACAGGACACTAGTCTGGACAGGACACTCTCTGGACAGGACACTCTCTGGACAGGACACTTGTCTGGACAGGACACTCTCTGGACAGGACACTAGTCTGGACAGGACACTCTCTGGACAGGACACTAGTCTGGACAGGACACACTCTGGACAGGACACTAGTCTGGACAGGACACTCTCTGGACAGGACACTCTCTGGACAGGACACTAGTCTGGACAGGACACTAATCTGGACAGGACACTCTCTGGACAGGACACTAGTCTGGACAGGACACTCTCTGGACAGGACACTAGTCTGGACAGGACACTCTCTGGACAGGACACTAGTCTGGACAGGACACTAGTCTGGACAGGACACTCTCTGGACAGGACACTAGTCTGGACAGGACACTAGTCTGGACAGGACACTCTCTGGACAGGACACTAGTCTGGACAGGACACTCTCTGGACAGGACACTAGTCTGGACAGGACACTAGTCTGGACAGGACACTCTCTGGACAGGACACTAGTCTGGACAGGACACTAGTCTGGACAGGACACTCTCTGGACAGGACACTAGTCTGGACAGGACACTAGTCTGGACAGGACACTAGTCTGGACAGGACACTCTCTGGACAGGACACTAGTCTGGACAGGACACTAGTCTGGACAGGACACTCTCTGGACAGGACACTAGTCTGTGGCCCATTGGACAGCTGTTAAAACTAATGTGACATTGAATCCCAGGTCAGCCATACAGGAATGGTCTCGGTTCCATTTGGGCATCTTTTATATTCTATGAACTGTGGTTGTCTATGGATGATGAATGAAAGCCATTAGGTATTGTCTTTGACTAGATGTAGGTGAATCTTCAGATGGTTGCAGGTGCACTTAATCATATAAAGCAACATGGCAGTTACTAGACTCTCTACATGTATCACCTCTGGATTGCTGGACTGAATGACTGTGGAATGGATGTTGAGTTAGTAAGACCTGAATCATGAAGGCAGCCAGGCGTTTCAAGTTTTGCTTTTAAATCCCTCTCTCTGTTCAGTAGTGATGGTGTAGTGTAGAGAGTAAACAGCAGACAAAGTGATCCAGTCAAGCCACTGTGATTGATTGGAAAGACTCAGTACTCATAGTACATAGTGCACAGTCACAGACTCAATATAATGGACAGACTCAGTACTCATAGTACATAGTGCACAGTCACAGACTGAATAGAATGGACAGACTCAGTACTCATAGTACATAGTGCACAGTCACAGACTGAATAGAATGGACAGACTCAGTACTCATAGTGCATAGTGCACAGTCACAGACTGAATAGAATGGACAGACTCAGTACTCATAGTACATAGTGCACAGTCACAGACTCAATATAATGGACAGACTCAGTACTCATAGTACATAGTGCACAGTCACAGACTGAATAGAATGGACAGACTCAGTACTCATAGTACATAGTGCAAAGTCACAGACTCAATATAATGGACAGACTCAGTACTCATAGTACATAGTGCACAGTCACAGACTGAATAGAATGGACAGACTCAGTACTCATAGTACATAGTGCACAGTCACAGACTCAATATAATGGACAGACTCAGTACTCATAGTACATAGTGCACAGTCACAGACTGAATAGAATGGACAGACTCAGTACTCATAGTACATAGTGCACAGTCACAGACTCAATATAATGGACAGACTCAGTACTCATAGTACATAGTGCACAGTCATAGACTGAATAGAATGGACAGACTCAGTACTCATAGTACATAGTGCACAGTCACAGACTGAATAGAATGGACAGACTCAGTACTCATAGTGCATAGTGCACAGTCACAGACTGAATAGAATGGACAGACTCAGTACTCATAGTACATAGTGCACAGTCACAGACTCAATATAATGGACAGACTCAGTACTCATAGTACATAGTGCACAGTCACAGACTGAATAGAATGGACAGACTCAGTACTCATAGTACATAGTGCAAAGTCACAGACTCAATATAATGGACAGACTCAGTACTCATAGTACATAGTGCACAGTCACAGACTGAATAGAATGGACAGACTCAGTACTCATAGTACATAGTGCACAGTCACAGACTCAATATAATGGACAGACTCAGTACTCATAGTACATAGTGCACAGTCACAGACTGAATAGAATGGACAGACTCAGTACTCATAGTACATAGTGCACAGTCACAGACTCAATATAATGGACAGACTCAGTACTCATAGTACATAGTGCACAGTCACAGACTGAATAGAATGGACAGACTCAGTACTCATAGTACATAGTGCACAGTCACAGACTGAATAGAATGGACAGACTCAGTACTCATAGTACATAGTGCACAGTCACAGACTGAATAGAATGGACAGACTCAGTACTCATAGTACATAGTGCAAAGTCACAGACTCAATATAATGGACAGACTCAGTACTCATAGTACATAGTGCACAGTCACAGACTGAATAGAATGGACAGACTCAGTACTCATAGTGCATAGTGCACAGTCACAGACTCAATATAATGGACAGACTCAGTACTCATAGTACATAGTGCACAGTCACAGACTGAATAGAATGGACAGACTCAGTACTCATAGTACATAGTGCACAGTCACAGACTCAATATAATGGACAGACTCAGTACTCATAGTACATTGTGCACAGTCACAGACTGAATAGAATGGACAGACTCAGTACTCATAGTACATAGTGCACAGTCACAGACTGAATAGAATGGACAGACTCAGTACTCATAGTACATAGTGCACAGTCACAGACTGAATAGAATGGACAGACTCAGTACTCATAGTACATAGTGCAAAGTCACAGACTCAATATAATGGACAGACTCAGTACTCATAGTACATAGTGCAAAGTCACAGACTGAATAGAATGGACAGACTCAGTACTCATAGTACATAGTGCAAAGTCACAGACTGAATAGAATGGACAGACTCAGTACTCATAGTACATAGTGCAAAGTCACAGACTGAATAGAATGGACAGACTCAGTACTCATAGTACATAGTGCAAAGTCACAGACTGAATAGAATGGACAGACTCAGTACTCATAGTACATAGTTCAAAGTCACAGACTGAATAGATTAAAACAATGTGGTGATGTAGATTCATTGATCTGACTTCCACAGGGGTGTGATAGGAGTCAACAGACTAATTGTTTGAGAAAAAACATGAAGTTAGTGGGCCCAAAAGACAAAGTCCAGACACCGTACGATCACACATAAAGTCTGTGAAAAAGTCTGTTATTTCCCTAGACAACCCAGCCGCAAGACAAGAACAATTATAAAACCAATGTTTGGAGTTAAATTTCCTATCTCTATTACTCTCCCTTCTATCTCTCCTCCCCCATATCTCTCCTCTCCTCCCCTCTTTCTCCTCTCATCTCTCTCTCCTCCTCTCTATCTCTCCTCCCCTGCTATCTCTCCTCCCCTCTATCTCTCCTCCCCTTCAATCTCTCCTCCCCTTCAATCTCTCCTCCCCTCTATCTCTCCTCCCCTCTATCTCTCCCCCCCCTCTATCTCTCCTCCCCTCTATCTCTCCTCCCCTCTCTCTCCTCCCCCTCTATCTCTCTATCTCTCCTCCCCCTCTATCTCTCCTCCCCTCTATCTCTCCTCCCCGCTCTCTCCTCCCTTCTATCTCTCCTCCCCTCTATCTCTCCTCCCCTTCTATCTCTCCTCCCCTCTATCTCTCTCCCCCTCTATCTCTCCTCCCCTCTTCCCCTCTATCTCTCCTCCCCTCTAACTCTCCCCCTCTATCTCTCCTCCCCCCTCTCTCCTCCCCTCTATCTCTCTTCCCCCTTCTAGCTCTCCTCCCCTTTTATCTCTCCTCCCCTTCATCTCTCCTCCCCTCTATCTCTCCTCCCCTCTCTCTCCTCCCCTCTATCTCTCCTCCCCTCTATCTCTCCTCCCCTATCTCTCCTCCCTTCTATCTCTCCTCCCCTTCTATCTCTCCCCCCTATCTCTCCTCCCCTCTATCTCTCCTCCCCTCTCTCCTCCCCCCTCTATCTCTCTATCTCTCCTCCCCCTCTATCTCTCCTCCCCTCTATCTCTCCTCCCCGCTCTCTCCTCCCCTCTATCTCTCCTCCCCCTATCTCCTCCCCTTCTATCTCTCCTCCCCCTCTATCTCGCCTCCCCTCTTTCTCTCCTCCCCTTCTATCTCTCCTCCCCCTCTATCTCTCCTCCCCCTCTATCTCTCCTCCCCCTCTATCTCTCCTCCCCTCTGTCTCTCCTCCCCTTCTATCTCTCCTCCCCTCTGTCTCTCCTCCCCTCTATCTCTCTCTTCCAGTCATAGGCTGTTTCATGTCAGCAGGGAGAGCAGGGTGAAATTGGAATGTAAATCCAGGGAGAAAAGGAGAGAGAGAGAGGCGAGAGAGAGAGAGAAAGAGAGAGAGAAATTGAGAGTGAGAGGGAGAGAGAGAGTGAGAGAGAGAGAGAGAGAGAGCGAGAGAGAGAGAGAGTAGAAATTGAGAGAGAGGGAGCGAGAGAGAGAGAGAGTGTGTGTGTGTGTGAGAGAGAGAGAGCGACAGAGAGAGAGAGAGAGACAGAGCGAGAGAGAGAGAGAGAGAGAGAGAGAGAGAGAGAGAGAGAGAGAGAGAGAGAGAGAGAGAGAGAGAGAGAGAGAGAGAGTGCCTTACTGTGTGACAGATCCTCTCTACAGTGTTTCTCATGCATGTTCACTAGTCTCAACTAGCCACAGTACCTCTACATCTACCCTGCTTCTCTGGCAGCACCATTTCTATTGATTAGTTTTTCTCCCAAGCTGTTTCTGCCCTGCAACATCCAGAACCAGAGCAGGTGTTCCAGTCAGTAGGTGTTTCAGAGCAGGTGTCAGCAGCAACAGATGGGGCCAGAGTGACCCCTGCAGGTAGAGCTATGTCACTGCAGCTACCATCGAGCTGTGGGCTGACGAATATCCTCTCAGTGTTTCCCCTGAAAATGTTTTACCATGCTAATTATTTGTTATTATTTTTTTAATCCTATTTTTGAGAGTGGTGGCAACAATTTAGCAATGGCGGCCCGCCACTGCTAAATTAATATAGGGGAAACACTCCCTCTCTCCCCCACTGACTGTCTCCCTCTCTCACCACTGACTGACTCCCTCTGTCCCCCACTGACTGACTCCCTCTCTCCCCCACTGACTCTTCCTCTCTCCCCCACTGACGGTCTCCCTCTCCCCCCTACTGTCTCCCTCTCTCCCTCACTGTCTCCCTCTCTCCCCCACTGTCTCCCTCTCTCCCCACTGACTGTCTCCCTCTCTCCCCCACTGACTGTTTCCCTCTCTCCCACACGGACTGTTTCCCTCTCTCCCACACGGACTGTTTCCCTCTCTCCCACACGGACTGTTTCCCTCTCTCCTCCACTGACTCTCTCTCTCTCTCTCCCCCAAACTGTCACTGTACCTCATATATAATATACAGTATACTGTATATCTCCTTCTGCTGTCTCCTACTCTCACTGTACCTCATATATAATATATATCTCCCTCTGCTGTCTCCTACTGTCACTGTACCTCATATATAATATATATCTCCTGCTGTCTCCTACTCTAACTGTACCTCATATATAATATATATCTCCCTCTGCTGTCTCCTACTGTCACTGTACCTCATATATAATATATATCTCCTTCTGCTGTCTCCTACTGTCACTGTACCGCATATATAATATATATCTCCATCTGCTGTCTCCTACTCTAACTGTACCTCATATATAATATATATCTCCTGCTGTCTCCTACTGTCACTGTACCGCATATATAATATATATCTCCATCTGCTGTCTCCTACTCTAACTGTACCTCATATATAATATATATCTCCCTCTGCTGTCTCCTACTGTCACTGTACCTCATATATAATATATATCTCCTGCTGTCTCCTACTGTCACTGTACCTCATATATAATATATATCTCCCTCTGCTGTCTCCTACTGTCACTGTACCTCATATATAATATATATCTCCTGCTGTCTCCTACTGTCACTGTACCTCATATATAATATATATATCTCCCTCTGCTGTCTCCTACTGACACTGTACCTCATATATAATATATATCTCCCTCTGCTGTCTCCTACTGTCACTGTACCTCATATATAATATATATCTCCTGCTGTCTCCTACTGTCACTGTACCTCATATATAATATATATCTCCTGCTGTCTCCTACTGTCACTGTACCTCATATATAATATATATCTCCCTCTGCTGTCTCCTACTGACACTGTACCTCATATATAATATATATCTCCTGCTGTCTCCTACTGTCACTGTACCTCATATATAATATATATCTCCCTCTGCTGTCTCCTACTGTCACTGTACCTCATATATAATATATATCTCCCTCTGCTGTCTCCTACTGTCACTGTACCTCATATATAATATATATCTCCTGCTGTCTCCTACTGTCACTGTACCTCATATATAATATACAGTGGGGAAAAAAAGTATTTAGTCAGCCAACAATTGTGCAAGTTCTCTCACTTAAAAAGATGAGAGAGGCCTATAATTTTCATCATAGATACACGTCAACTATGACAGACAAATTGAGAGAGAAAAAATCCAGAAAATCACATTGTAGGATTTTTTATGAATTTATTTGCAAATTATGGTGGAAAATAAGTATTTGGTCACCTACAAACATGCAAGATTTCTGGCTCTCACAGACATGTAACTTCTTAATTAAGAGGCTCCTCTGTCCTCCACTCGTTACCTGTATTAATGGCACCTGTTTGAACTTGTTATCAGTATAAAAGACACCTGTCCACAACCTCAAACAGTCACACTCCAAACTCCACTATGGCCAAGACCAAAGAGCTGTCAAAGGACACCAGAAACAAAATTGTAGACCTGCACCAGGCTGGGAAGACTGAATCTGCAATAGGTAAGCAGCTTGGTTTGAAGAAATCAACTGTGGGAGCAATTATTAGGAAATGGAAGACATACAAGACCACTGATAATCTCCCTCGATCTGGGGCTCCACGCAAGATCTCACCCCGTGGGGTCAAAATGATCACAAGAACGGTGAGCAAAAATCCCAGAACCACAGGGGGGACCTAGTGAATGACCTGCAGAGAGCTGGGACCAAAGTAACAAATCCTACCATCAGTAACACACTACGCCACCAGGGACTCAAATCCTGCAGTGCCAGACGTGTCCCCCTGCTTAAGCCAGTACATGTCCAGGCCCGTCTGAAGTTTGCTAGAGTGCATTTGGATGATCCAGAAGAGGATTGGGAGAATGTCATATGGTCAGATGAAACCAAAATATAACTTTTTGGTAAAAACTCAACTCGTCGTGTTTGGAGGACAAAGAATGCTGAGTTGCATCCAAAGAACACATTTACATTACATTTACGTCATTTAGCAGACGCTCTTATCCAGAGCGACTTACAAATAGGTACCTACTGTGAAGCATGGGGGTGGAAACATCATGCTTTGGGGCTGTTTTTCTGCAAAGGGACCAGGACGACTGATCCGTGTAAAGGAAAGAATGAATGGGGCCATGTATCGTGAGATTTTTAGTGAAAACCTCCTTCCATCAGCAAGGGCATTGAAGATGAAACGTGGCTGGGTCTTTCAGCATGACAATGATCCCAAACACACCGCCCGGGCAATGAAGGAGTGGCTTCGTTAGAAGCATTTCAAGGTCCTGGAGTGGCCTAGCCAGTCTCCAGATCTCAACCCCATAGAAAATCTTTGGAGGGAGTTAAAAGTCCGTATTGCCCAGCGACATCCCCAAAACATCAATGCTCTAGAGGAGATCTGCATGGAGGAATGGGCCAAAATACCAGTGTGTGAAAACCTTGTGAAGACTTACAGAAAACATTTGACCTGTGTCATTGCCAACAAAGGGTATATAACAAAGTATTGAGAAACTTTTGTTATTGACCAAATACTTATTTTCTACCATAATTTGCAAATAAATTCATAAAAAATCCTACAATGTGATTTTCTGGAATTTGTTTTCTCATTTTGTCTGTCATAGTTGACGTGTACCTATGATGAAAATTACAGGCCTCTCTCATCTTTTTAAGTGGGAGAACTTCCACAAGTGGTGGCTGACTAAATAATTTTTTCTCCCACTGTATATCTCCTGCTGTCTCCTACTGTCACTGTACCTCATATATAATATATATATCTCCATCTGCTGTCTCCTACTCTAACTGTACCTCATATATAATATATATCTCCCTCTGCTGTCTCCTACTGTCACTGTACCTCATATATAATATATATCTCCCTCTGCTGTCTCCTACTGTCACTGTACCTCATATATAATATATATCTCCTGCTGTCTCCTACTGTCACTGTACCTCATATATAATATATATATCTCCATCTGCTGTCTCCTACTCTAACTGTACCTCATATATAATATATATCTCCCTCTGCTGTCTCCTACTGTCACTGTACCTCATATATAATATATATCTCCCTCTGCTGTCTCCTACTGTCACTGTACCTCATATATAATATATATCTCCCTCTGCTGTCTCCTACTGTCACTGTACCTCATATATAATATATATACAGTGGGGAGAACAAGTATTTGATACACTGCCGATTTTGCAGGTTTTCCTACTTACAAAGCATGTAGAGGTCTGTCATTTTTATCATAGGTACACTTCAACTGTGAGAGACGGAATCTAAAACAAAAATCCAGAAAATCACATTGTATGATTTTTAAGTAATTAATTTGCATTTTATTGCATGACATAAGTATTTGATCACCTACCAACCAGTAAGAATTCCGGCTCTCACAGACCTGTTAGTTTTTCTTTAAGAAGCCCTCCTGTTCTCCACTCATTACCTGTATTAACTGCACCTGTTTGAACTCGTTACCTGTATAAAAGACACCTGTCCATACACTCAATCAAACAGACTCCAACCTCTCCACAATGGCCAAGACCAGAGAGAGCTGTGTAAGGACATCAGGGATAAAATTGTAGACCTGCACAAGGCTGGGATGGGCTACAGGACAATAGGCAAGCAGCTTGGTGAGAAGGCAACAACTGTTGCCGCAATTATTAGAAAATGGAAGAAGTTCAAGATGACGGTCAATTACCCTCGGTCTGGGGCTCCATGCAAGATCTCACCTCGTGGGGCATCAATGATCATGAGGAAGGTGAGGGATCAGCCCAGAACTACACGGCAGGACCTGGTCAATGACCTGAAGAGAGCTGGGACCACAGTCTCAAAGAAAACCATTAGTAACACACTACGCTGTCATGGATTAAAATCCTGCAGTGCACACAAGGTCCCCCGCTCAAGCCAGCGCATGTCCAGGCCCGTCTGAAGTTTGCCAATGACCATCTGGATGATCCAGAGGAGGAATGGGAGAAGGTCATGTGGTCTGATGAGACAAAAATAGAGCTTTTTGGTCTAAACTGCACTCGCCGTGTTTGGAGGAAGAAGAAGGATGAGTACAACCCCAAGAACACCATCCCAACCGTGAAGCATGGAGGTTGAAACATCATTCTTTGGGGATGTTTTTCTGCAAAGGGGACAGGACGACTGCACCGTATTGAGGGGAGGATGGATGGGGCCATGTATCGCGAGATCTTGGCCAACAACCTCCTTCCCTGAGTAAGAGCATTGAAGATGGGTTGTGGCTGGGTCTTCCAGCATGACAACGACCCGAAACACACAGCCAGGGCAACTAAGGAGTGGCTCCGTAAGAAGCATCTCAAGGTCCTGGAGTGGCCTAGCCAGTCTCCAGACCTGAACCCAATAGAAAATCTTTGGAGGGAGCTGAAAGTCCGTATTGCCCAGCGACAGCCCCCGAAACCTGAAGGATCTGGAGAAGGTCTGTATGGAGGAGTGGGCCAAAATCCCTGCTGCAGTGTGTGCAAACCTGGTCAAGACCTACAGGAAACGTATGAGCTCTGTAATTGCAAACAAAGGTTTCTGTACCAAATATGAAGTTCTGCTTTTCTGATGTATCAAATACTTATGTCATGCAATAAAATGCAAATTGATTACTTAAAAATCATACAATGTGATTTTCTGGATTTTTGTTTTAGATTCCGTCTCTCACAGTTGAAGTGTACATATGATAAAAATGACAGACCTCTACATGCTTTGTAAGTAGGAAAACCTGCAAAATCGTCAGTGTATCAAATACTTGTTCTCCCCACTGTATATCTCCCTCTGCTGTCTCCTACTGTCACTGTTCCTCATATATAATATATATCTCCCTCTGCTGTCTCCTACTGTCACTGTACCTCATATATAATATATATCTCCCTCTGCTGTCTCCTACTGTCACTGTACCTCATATATAATATATATCTCCCTCTGCTGTCTCCTACTGTCACTGTACCTCATATATAATATATATCTCCTGCTGTCTCCTACTCTAACTGTACCTCATATATAATATATATCTCCATCTGCTGTCTCCTACTGTCACTGTATCTCATATATAATACAGTGGGGAAAAAAAGTATTTAGTCAGCCACCAATTGTGCAAGTTCTCCCACTTAAAAAGATGAGAGAGGCCTGTAATTTTCATCATAGGTACACATCAACTATGACAGACAAATTGAGAAAAAAAAATCCCGAAAATCACATTGTAGGATTTTTTATGAATTTATTTGCAAATTATGGTGTTAAATAAGTATTTGGTCACCTACAAACAAGCAAGATTTCTGGCTCTCACAGACCTGTAACTTCTTCTTTAAGAGGCTCCTCTGTCCTCCACTCGTTACCTGTATTAATGGCACCTGTTTGAACTTGTTATCAGTATAAAAGACACCTGTCCACAACCTCAAACAGTCACACTCCAAACTCCACTATGGCCAAGACCAAAGAGCTGTCAAAGGACACCAGAAACAAAATTGTAGACCTGCACCAGGCTGGGAAGACTGAATCTGCAATAGGTAAGCAGCTTGGTTTGAAGAAATCAACTGTGGGAGCAATTATTAGGAAATGGAAGACATACAAGACCACTGATAATCTCCCTCGATCTGGGGCTCCACGCAAGATCTCACCCCGTGGGGTCAAAATGATCACAAGAACGGTGAGCAAAAATCCCAGAACCTCACGGGGGGACCTAGGGAATGACCTGCAGAGAGCTGGGACCAAAGTAACAAAGCCTACCATCAGTAACACACTACGCCGCCAGGGACTCAAATCCTGCAGTGCAAGACGTGTCCCCCTGCTTAAGCCAGTACATGTCCAGGCCCGTCTGAAGTTTGCTAGAGTGCATTTGGATGATCCAGAAGAGGATTGGGAGAATGTCATATGGTCAGATGAAACCAAAATAGAACTTTTTGGTAAAAACTCAACTCGTCGTGTTTGGAGGACAAAGAATGCTGAGTTGCATCCAAAGAACACCATACCTACTGTGAAGCATGGGGTGGAAACATCATGCTTTGGGGCTGTTTTTCTGCAAAGGGACCAGGACGACTGATCCGTGTAAAGGAAAGAATGAATGGGGCCATGTATCGTGAGATTTTTAGTGAAAACCTCCTTCCATCAGCAAGGGCATTGAAGATGAAACGTGGCTGGGTCTTTCAGCATGACAATGATCCCAAACACACCGCCCGGGCAACGAAGGAGTGGCTTCGTAAGAAGCATTTCAAGGTCCTGGAGTGGCCTAGCCAGTCTCCAGCTCTCAACCCCATAGAAAATCTTTGGAGGGAGTTGAAAGTCCGTGTTGCCCAGCGACAGCCCCAAAACATCACTGCTCTAGAGGAGATCTGCATGGAGGGATGGGCCAAAATACCAGCAACAGTGTGTGAAAACCTTGTGAAGACTTACAGAAAACGTTTGACCTGTGTCATTGCCAACAAATGGTATATAACAAAGTATTGACAAACTTTTGTTATTGACCAAATACTTATTTTCCACCATAATTTGCAAATAAATTCATTAAAAATCCTACAATGTGATTTTCTGGAATTTTTTTTCTCATTTTGTCTGTCATAGTTGACGTGTACCTATGATGAAAATTACAGGCCTCTCTCATCTTTTTAAGTGGGAGAACATGCACAATTGGTGGCTGACTAAATACTTTTTTTCCCCACTGTATATATCTCCCTCTGCTGTCTCCTACTCTAACTGTACCTCATATATAATATATATCTCCCTCTGCTGTCTCCTACTCTCACTGTACGTCATATATAATATATATCTCCCTCTGCTGTCTCCTACTCTAACTGTACCTCATATATAATATATATCTCCCTCTGCTGTCTCCTACTGTCACTGTACCTCATATATAATATATATCTCCTGCTGTCTCCTACTGTCACTGTACCTCATATATAATATATATCTCCCTCTGCTGTCTCCTACTATCACTGTACCTCATATATAATATATATCTCCCTCTGCTGTCTCCTACTGTCACTGTACCTCATATATAATATATATCTCCTGCTGTCTCCTACTGTCACTGTACCTCATATATAATATATATATCTCCATCTGCTGTCTCCTACTCTAACTGTACCTCATATATAATATATATCTCCCTCTGCTGTCTCCTACTGTCACTGTACCTCATATATAATATATATCTCCTCTGCTGTCTCCTACTGTCACTGTACCTCATATATAATATATATCTCCTGCTGTCTCCTACTGTCACTGTACCTCATATATAATATATATCTCCCTCTGCTGTCTCCTACTGTCACTGTACCTCATATATAATATATATCTCCCTCTGCTGTCTCCTACTGTCACTGTACCTCATATATAATATATATACAGTGGGGAGAACAAGTATTTGATACACTGCCGATTTTGCAGGTTTTCCTACTTACAAAGCATGTAGAGGTCTGTCATTTTTATCATAGGTACACTTCAACTGTGAGAGACGGAATCTAAAACAAAAATCCAGAAAATCACATTGTATGATTTTTAAGTAATTAATTTGCATTTTATTGCATGACATAAGTATTTGATCACCTACCAACCAGTAAGAATTCCGGCTCTCACAGACCTGTTAGTTTTTCTTTAAGAAGCCCTCCTGTTCTCCACTCATTACCTGTATTAACTGCACCTGTTTGAACTCGTTACCTGTATAAAAGACATCTGTCCACACACTCAATCAAACAGACTCCAACCTCTCCACAATGGCCAAGACCAGAGAGCTGTGTAAGGACATCAGGGATAAAATTGTAGACCTGCACAAGGCTGGGATGGGCTACAGGACAATAGGCAAGCAGCTTGGTGAGAAGGCAACAACTGTTGCCGCAATTATTAGAAAATGGAAGAAGTTCAAGATGACGGTCAATTACCCTCGGTCTGGGGCTCCATGCAAGATCTCACCTCGTGGGGCATCAATGATCATGAGGAAGGTGAGGGATCAGCCCAGAACTACACGGCAGGACCTGGTCAATGACCTGAAGAGAGCTGGGACCACAGTCTCAAAGAAAACCATTAGTAACACACTACGCTGTCATGGATTAAAATCCTGCAGTGCACACAAGGTCCCCCCGCTCAAGCCAGCGCATGTCCAGGCCCGTCTGAAGTTTGCCAATGACCATCTGGATGATCCAGAGGAGGAATGGGAGAAGGTCATGTGGTCTGATGAGACAAAAATAAAGCTTTTTGGTCTAAACTGCACTCGCCGTGTTTGGAGGAAGAAGAAGGGTGAGTACAACCCCAAGAACACCATCCCAACCGTGAAGCATGGAGGTTGAAACATCATTCTTTGGGGATGTTTTTCTGCAAAGGGACCAGGACGACTGATCCGTGTAAAGGAAAGAATGAATGGGGCCATGTATCGTGAGATTTTTAGTGAAAACCTCCTTCCATCAGCAAGGGCATTGAAGATGAAACGTGGCTGGGTCTTTCAGCATGACAATGATCCCAAACACACCGCCCGGGCAACGAAGGAGTGGCTTCGTAAGAAGCATTTCAAGGTCCTGGAGTGGCCTAGCCAGTCTCCAGCTCTCAACCCCATAGAAAATCTTTGGAGGGAGTTGAAAGTCCGTGTTGCCCAGCGACAGCCCCAAAACATCACTGCTCTAGAGGAGATCTGCATGGAGGGATGGGCCAAAATACCAGCAACAGTGTGTGAAAACCTTGTGAAGACTTACAGAAAACGTTTGACCTGTGTCATTGCCAACAAATGGTATATAACAAAGTATTGACAAACTTTTGTTATTGACCAATGTGACGTCACGAGAGGCTACACAGCTTTCAGCGGGATTGCTCAAGTAGTGCAAGGAGACAAGGTTCAAACAAAACAAGGATTTTATTATAGGTCTTGGGAAATTAACGAAAATATAACAAAATTCTGTTCTCTTGTGGCTCTTTAAGGGTTAACAGTTCAGGGATGTCTCTTCCACATCCAAAATCATAATTCTCACTCGCTCAGATAACTTTTCCCCAGCCTTACTGTAGTCCACGTTGCAGCTAGTGGCCAACCCAGCAAAAAGTCCTTCCAAATGTCTCTCACGTATTTCCACAGGTGCATATATCCAAAGGTGAGTATTTCCCAAAGGTAAGTATCTCCAAATCCTTATATTCCTCATGGAAGTGGACGTGCAGCACTCTTGTCCTCCAGAGAGCCCAGGTTGGAGACTGTGTCTCTTCACCCCCCACACACTCCCCTCAGTGTGTCTCTTCCCTTCCCAAACCTTCAGCTCATCAGCTCCTCATTTGTTTCAGCTGCGTGGGAAGATTGGCCATAGAGGGGTGGAGTTCCCGACCATACCAGCAGATGGAGCCATAGCTGTCTGGGTTTGCAGCCACCTCAGGGGGATGTAACGTCCCTCCAGGACACAGCCTCTCGTGACATCACACATCCCCCTCCTCGGGACCGACGTCCTCGTCGGGGTAAAGGCAGCGAAGAAGGCATCACGCCGGGAGAGGGCGTCCGCATTGCCGTGGTGCTTCCCAGACTGCTCTCTCTTCAACTCCTCCAACTCTAGGACCAGGGACTCAGCCTCCTGTTGTCTCTCCTTGAGTTTCTTACTGAACGCATCAGCCTTGGTTTTAGCAGAGTTTAGCTTCTGTTGAGCAGCTTTCAGTTCCTTCTCTCTCTCTGCCTCCGCATTCTTCATCTTGTTCTCCAACACCTTGTACTTCTCCTCTGCCTTCTTCTGGACCTCCTTACTACTGCGCAGGGTCTCCTCACACTCCTCGATGGTCCTGCGCAGCCTCTCCAGCTCCTCCTGTTGCTTAGGGAAGGAGCTCTGTTGGAGTTTAGCCTGGAGGATATCTAACTCTTCTGTCTTCATGTCTAACTGTTGCTTTAACAAACGATACCTCTCAGCGGTCACCTTCAGACCAGACAGTTCTTTGTCCAGATTCTGTAGCTCCGTCTCTGTGTCGGTCTGGGCACCTGCCATCCCTATCAGAGCCCGGGCGGGAGTGAGTAACTCGGAGGATTGCACCGGAGCCTTCCCAGGATGAGTCTTGCCTCTCTGTTTCCGAGGTACTCGGGTTATCCTCTCCTGAGACTCTCTCCAGAGTGGGTAAAAGGCTGGGCAGTCTCGTCCAATTAGGACAGGGACGGGGAGGGAATCAACCACCCCCGCCGTCGTGTGTATGGTTCCCCGTGTGCTGGTCATTGTAAGTTCAGTAATGGGGTATTCTCTGGTGTCCCCATGGACACAGGAAACTGGGAGGACTTTCCCCGGGGTCAGACACGTTGGGCCCACCAAATCCTTACGCACCAGGGTGGCCCGGCTACCAGAATCCAGTAAGGCCTCCACATCATGGTGATTCACAGTTACCGGGCAGGTGGGGGGTCGATCTGGGCCGCCATCTACGACTCCCAAGAGCGAGGCAAAACGGTGTGTGGGTGCTGAGCTGGAGGACTCCGCAGTGGGCATAGGTTCATCGGCTGGTTTCCCACACTGCCAGGAGATATGTCCCATCTCCCCACACCGGTAACACTGTCGAGTTTCCCCCTCCTGGTGTGCTCTTCTTGGACCCGCCTGGTTTCTGGCTCCCCCTGGAGCCGGGATAAGTCCTGACGTGGCTGGGTTCGAGACCTTGGGGGTCCTTTGGACGGGTTCTTCCCATTTGTGGTGGGGCCGCCCTCCTGGGGTCTTTTTCGGGAAGCATTCAGCATCTCCGCTGTGGCCTGGTACTTTTCCACAGCTTCCACGGTCAGATCAGCCGTGGTCAAGGCCTGTTGACTGATGAACCGTTTTGCCTCATAAGGCAGGGCGCGTAGGTAACGATCCACCACAACGGCCTCCACCACCGCCGCTGCTGTATTCCTCTGCGGATCCAGCCATTTCCTTGCGATTCGGACAAGTTCATGCATCTGCGCCCGAGGAGGTTGGTCTGGTTGGAAGGTCCAGCTGTGAAAGCGCTGGGCCATACCAAACTTTGTGAGTCCATATCTGCTGAGGATCTCAGACTTCAGGGCATCATAGTCAGTAACCTGGTCAGGGCCCAGGTCCCGGACAGCATTCAGCGATTCCCCGGTTAGAAAGGGGGGCTAACAGACCAACCCACTGTTGCTTGGGCCAGGCTTCCCTAGTGGCCGTGGCCTCAAATGCATGCAGGTATGCCTCAATGTCATCGGTAGCTCCCATCTTAGATATAAAGTCACTTGCCTTTATTGGGCGGGTATTTTGGACAACCCTCTGTCTCTGCAACTGCAATTCCTCTGCCTTCAGAAGGTTGGCTTTCTTTTGCTCCTCCAAGAGAGCCACGTTTGCTTGCATCTGGGCTTGCTGGCCAGCAACAAGGGCTTTCAATATGTCCTCCATTTCAGTCGGGCGGGGAGCCTCACGCCAACTTGGAAAACTGGGTGATCAAACCTTCGGTATCCTCCTCTGACATGCACTATTAACGCTTGAGCGTGCCCGTTTTCTCCACCATCTGTGACGTCACGAGAGGCTACACAGCTTTCAGCGGGATTGCTCAAGTAGTGCAAGGAGACAAGGTTCAAACAAAACAAGGATTTTATTATAGGTCTTGGGAAATTAACGAAAATATAACAAAATTCTGTTCTCTTGTGGCTCTTTAAGGGTTAACAGTTCAGGGATGTCTCTTCCACATCCAAAATCATAATTCTCACTCGCTCAGATAACTTTTCCCCAGCCTTACTGTAGTCCACGTTGCAGCTAGTGGCCAACCCAGCAAAAAGTCCTTCCAAATGTCTCTCACGTATTTCCACAGGTGCATATATCCAAAGGTGAGTATTTCCCAAAGGTAAGTATCTCCAAATCCTTATATTCCTCATGGAAGTGGACGTGCAGCACTCTTGTCCTCCAGAGAGCCCAGGTTGGAGACTGTGTCTCTTCACCCCCCACACACTCCCTCAGTGTGTCTCTTCCCTTCCCAAACCTTCAGCTCATCAGCTCCTCATTTGTTTCAGCTGCGTGGGAAGATTGGCCATAGAGGGGTGGAGTTCCCGACCATACCAGCAGATGGAGCCATAGCTGTCTGGGTTTGCAGCCACCTCAGGGGGATGTAACGTCCCTCCAGGACACAGCCTCTCGTGACATCACACCAAATACTTATTTTCCACCATAATTTGCAAATAAATTCATTAAAAATCCTACAATGTGATTTTCTGGAATTTTTTTTCTCATTTTGTCTGTCATAGTTGACGTGTACCTATGATGAAAATTACAGGCCTCTCTCATCTTTTTAAGTGGGAGAACATGCACAATTGGTGGCTGACTAAATACTTTTTTTCCCCACTGTATATATCTCCCTCTGCTGTCTCCTACTCTAACTGTACCTCATATATAATATATATCTCCCTCTGCTGTCTCCTACTCTCACTGTACGTCATATATAATATATATCTCCCTCTGCTGTCTCCTACTCTAACTGTACCTCATATATAATATATATCTCCCTCTGCTGTCTCCTACTGTCACTGTACCTCATATATAATATATATCTCCTGCTGTCTCCTACTGTCACTGTACCTCATATATAATATATATCTCCCTCTGCTGTCTCCTACTATCACTGTACCTCATATATAATATATATCTCCCTCTGCTGTCTCCTACTGTCACTGTACCTCATATATAATATATATCTCCTGCTGTCTCCTACTGTCACTGTACCTCATATATAATATATATATCTCCATCTGCTGTCTCCTACTCTAACTGTACCTCATATATAATATATATCTCCCTCTGCTGTCTCCTACTGTCACTGTACCTCATATATAATATATATCTCCCTCTGCTGTCTCCTACTGTCACTGTACCTCATATATAATATATATCTCCTGCTGTCTCCTACTGTCACTGTACCTCATATATAATATATATCTCCCTCTGCTGTCTCCTACTGTCACTGTACCTCATATATAATATATATCTCCCTCTGCTGTCTCCTACTGTCACTGTACCTCATATATAATATATATACAGTGGGGAGAACAAGTATTTGATACACTGCCGATTTTGCAGGTTTTCCTACTTACAAAGCATGTAGAGGTCTGTCATTTTTATCATAGGTACACTTCAACTGTGAGAGACGGAATCTAAAACAAAAATCCAGAAAATCACATTGTATGATTTTTAAGTAATTAATTTGCATTTTATTGCATGACATAAGTATTTGATCACCTACCAACCAGTAAGAATTCCGGCTCTCACAGACCTGTTAGTTTTTCTTTAAGAAGCCCTCCTGTTCTCCACTCATTACCTGTATTAACTGCACCTGTTTGAACTCGTTACCTGTATAAAAGACACCTGTCCACACACTCAATCAAACAGACTCCAACCTCTCCACAATGGCCAAGACCAGAGAGCTGTGTAAGGACATCAGGGATAAAATTGTAGACCTGCACAAGGCTGGGATGGGCTACAGGACAATAGGCAAGCAGCTTGGTGAGAAGGCAACAACTGTTGCCGCAATTATAAAAAAATTGAAGAAGTTCAAGATGACGGTCAATTACCCTCGGTCTGGGGCTCCATGCAAGATCTCACCTCGTGGGGCATCAATGATCATGAGGAAGGTGAGGGATCAGCCCAGAACTACACGGCAGGACCTGGTCAATGACCTGAAGAGAGCTGGGACCACAGTCTCAAAGAAAACCATTAGTAACACACTACGCTGTCATGGATTAAAATCCTGCAGTGCACACAAGGTCCCCCCGCTCAAGCCAGCGCATGTCCAGGCCCGTCTGAAGTTTGCCAATGACCATCTGGATGATCCAGAGGAGGAATGGGAGAAGGTCATGTGGTCTGATGAGACAAAAATAGAGCTTTTGGTCTAAACTGCACTCGCCGTGTTTGGAGGAAGAAGAAGGATGAGTACAACCCCAAGAACACCATCCCAACCGTGAAGCATGGAGGTTGAAACATCATTCTTTGGGGATGTTTTTCTGCAAAGGGGACAGGACGACTGCACCGTATTGAGGGGAGGATGGATGGGGCCATGTATCGCGAGATCTTGGCCAACAACCTCCTTCCCTGAGTAAGAGCATTGAAGATGGGTTGTGGCTGGGTCTTCCAGCATGACAACGACCCGAAACACACAGCCAGGGCAACTAAGGAGTGGCTCCGTAAGAAGCATCTCAAGGTCCTGGAGTGGCCTAGCCAGTCTCCAGACCTGAACCCAATAGAAAATCTTTGGAGGGAGCTGAAAGTCCGTATTGCCCAGCGACAGCCCCGAAAACCTGAAGGATCTGGAGAAGGTCTGTATGCAGGAGTGGGCCAAAATCCCTGCTGCAGTGTGTGCAAACCTGGTCAAGACCTACAGGAAACGTATGAGCTCTGTAATTGCAAACAAAGGTTTCTGTACCAAATATGAAGTTCTGCTTTTCTGATGTATCAAATACTTATGTCATGCAATAAAATGCAAATTGATTACTTAAAAATCATACAATGTGATTTTCTGGATTTTTGTTTTAGATTCCGTCTCTCACAGTTGAAGTGTACATATGATAAAAATTACAGAACTCTACATGCTTTGTAAGTAGGAAAACCTGCAAAATCGTCAGTGTATCAAATACTTGTTCTCCCCACTGTATATCTCCCTCTGCTGTCTCCTACTGTCACTGTTCCTCATATATAATATATATCTCCCTCTGCTGTCTCCTACTGTCACTGTACCTCATATATAATATATATCTCCCTCTGCTGTCTCCTACTGTCACTGTACCTCATATATAATATATATCTCCCTCTGCTGTCTCCTACTGTCACTGTACCTCATATATAATATATATCTCCTGCTGTCTCCTACTGTCACTGTACCTCATATATAATATATATCTCCTGCTGTCTCCTACTGTCACTGTACCTCATATATAATATATATCTCCCTCTGCTGTCTCCTACTGTCACTGTACCTCATATATAATATATATCTCCTGCTGTCTCCTACTGTCACTGTACCTCATATATAATATATATCTCCTGCTGTCTCCTACTGTCACTGTATCTCATATATAATATATATCTCCCTCTGCTGTCTCCTACTCTAACTGTACCTCATATATAATATATATCTCCCTCTGCTGTCTCCTACTCTCACTGTACGTCATATATAATATATATCTCCCTCTGCTGTCTCCTACTCTCACTGTACGTCATATATAATATATATCTCCCTCTGCTGTCTCCTACTGTCACTGTACGTCATATATAATATATATCTCCCTCTGCTGTCTCCTACTGTCACTGTACCTCATATATAATATATATCTCCTGCTGTCTCCTACTGTCACTGTACCTCATATATAATATATATATCTCCATCTGCTGTCTCCTACTCTAACTGTACCTCATATATAATATATATCTCCCTCTGCTGTCTCCTACTGTCACTGTACCTCATATATAATATATATCTCCTGCTGTCTCCTACTGTCACTGTACCTCATATATAATATATATCTCCCTCTGCTGTCTCCTACTGTCACTGTACCTCATATATAATATATATACAGTGGGGAGAACAAGTATTTGATACACTGCCGATTTTGCAGGTTTTCCTACTTACAAAGCATGTAGAGGTCTGTCATTTTTATCATAGGTACACTTCAACTGTGAGAGACGGAATCTAAAACAAAAATCCAGAAAATCACATTGTATGATTTTTAAGTAATTAATTTGCATTTTATTGCATGACATAAGTATTTGATCACCTACCAACCAGTAAGAATTCGGCTCTCACAGACCTGTTAGTTTTTCTTTAAGAAGCCCTCCTGTTCTCCACTCATTACCTGTATTAACTGCACCTGTTTGAACTCGTTACCTGTATAAAAGACACCTGTCCACACACTCAATCAAACAGACTCCAACCTCTCCACAATGGCCAAGACCAGAGAGCTGTGTAAGGACATCAGGGATAAAATTGTAGACCTGCACAAGGCTGGGATGGGCTACAGGACAATAGGCAAGCAGCTTGGTGAGAAGGCAACAACTGTTGCCGCAATTATTAGAAAATGGAAGAAGTTCAAGATGACGGTCAATTACCCTCGGTCTGGGGCTCCATGCAAGATCTCACCTCGTGGGGCATCAATGATCATGAGGAAGGTGAGGGATCAGCCCAGAACTACACGGCAGGACCTGGTCAATGACCTGAAGAGAGCTGGGACCACAGTCTCAAAGAAAACCATTAGTAACACACTACGCTGTCATGGATTAAAATCCTGCAGTGCACACAAGGTCCCCCCGCTCAAGCCAGCGCATGTCCAGGCCCGTCTGAAGTTTGCCAATGACCATCTGGATGATCCAGAGGAGGAATGGGAGAAGGTCATGTGGTCTGATGAGACAAAAATAGAGCTTTTTGGTCTAAACTGCACTCGCCGTGTTTGGAGGAAGAAGAAGGGTGAGTACAACCCCAAGAACACCATCCCAACCGTGAAGCATGGAGGTTGAAACATCATTCTTTGGGGATGTTTTTCTGCAAAGGGGACAGGACGACTGCACCGTATTGAGGGGAGGATGGATGGGGCCATGTATCGCGAGATCTTGGCCAACAACCTCCTTCCCTGAGTAAGAGCATTGAAGATGGGTTGTGGCTGGGTCTTCCAGCATGACAACGACCCGAAACACACAGCCAGGGCAACTAAGGAGTGGCTCCGTAAGAAGCATCTCAAGGTCCTGGAGTGGCCTAGCCAGTCTCCAGACCTGAACCCAATAGAAAATCTTTGGAGGGAGCTGAAAGTCCGTATTGCCCAGCGACAGCCCCGAAACCTGAAGGATCTGGAGAAGGTCTGTATGGAGGAGTGGGCCAAAATCCCTGCTGCAGTGTGTGCAAACCTGGTCAAGACCTACAGGAAACGTATGAGCTCTGTAATTGCAAACAAAGGTTTCTGTACCAAATATGAAGTTCTGCTTTTCTGATGTATCAAATACTTATGTCATGCAATAAAATGCAAATTGATTACTTAAAAATCATACAATGTGATTTTCTGGATTTTTGTTTTAGATTCCGTCTCTCACAGTTGAAGTGTACATATGATAAAAATTACAGACCTCTACATGCTTTGTAAGTAGGAAAACCTGCAAAATCGTCAGTGTATCAAATACTTGTTCTCCCCACTGTATATCTCCCTCTGCTGTCTCCTACTGTCACTGTTCCTCATATATAATATATATCTCCCTCTGCTGTCTCCTACTGTCACTGTACCTCATATATAATATATATCTCCCTCTGCTGTCTCCTACTGTCACTGTACCTCATATATAATATATATCTCCCTCTGCTGTCTCCTACTGTCACTGTACCTCATATATAATATATATCTCCTGCTGTCTCCTACTCTAACTGTACCTCATATATAATATATATCTCCATCTGCTGTCTCCTACTGTCACTGTACGTCATATATAATATATATCTCCCTCTGCTGTCTCCTACTGTCACTGTACCTCATATATAATATATATCTCCTGCTGTCTCCTACTCTAACTGTACCTCATATATAATATATATCTCCTGCTGTCTCCTACTCTAACTGTACCTCATATATAATATATATCTCCTGCTGTCTCCTACTGTCACTGTACCTCATATATAATATATATCTCCCTCTGCTGTCTCCTACTGTCACTGTACCTCATATATAATATATATCTCCCTCTGCTGTCTCCTACTGTCACTGTACCTCATATATAATATATATCTCCTGCTGTCTCCTACTGTCACTGTACCTCATATATAATATATATCTCCCTCTGCTGTCTCCTACTATCACTGTACCTCATATATAATATATATCTCCCTCTGCTGTCTCCTACTGTCACTGTACCTCATATATAATATATATCTCCCTTTGCTGTCTCCTACTGTCACTGTACCTCATATATAATATATATATCTCCATCTGCTGTCTCCTACTCTAACTGTACCTCATATATAATATATATCTCCCTCTGCTGTCTCCTACTGTCACTGTACCTCATATATAATATATATCTCCATCTGCTGTCTCCTACTGTCACTGTACCTCATATATAATATATATCTCCTGCTGTCTCCTACTGTCACTGTACCTCATATATAATATATATATCTCCATCTGCTGTCTCCTACTCTAACTGTACCTCATATATAATATATATCTCCCTCTGCTGTCTCCTACTGTCACTGTACCTCATATATAATATATATCTCCCTCTGCTGTCTCCTACTGTCACTGTACCTCATATATAATATATATCTCCCTCTGCTGTCTCCTACTGTCACTGTACCTCATATATAATATATATATCCTGCTGTCTCCTACTGTCACTGTACCTCATATATAATATATATCTCCTGCTGTCTCCTACTGTCACTGTACCTCATATATAATATATATCTCCCTCTGCTGTCTCCTACTATCACTGTACCTCATATATAATATATATCTCCCTCTGCTGTCTCCTACTGTCACTGTACCTCATATATAATATATATCTCCCTTTGCTGTCTCCTACTGTCACTGTACCTCATATATAATATATATATCTCCATCTGCTGTCTCCTACTCTAACTGTACCTCATATATAATATATATCTCCCTCTGCTGTCTCCTACTGTCACTGTACCTCATATATAATATATATCTCCTGCTGTCTCCTACTGTCACTGTACCTCATATATAATATATATATCTCCATCTGCTGTCTCCTACTCTAACTGTACCTCATATATAATATATATCTCCCTCTGCTGTCTCCTACTGTCACTGTACCTCATATATAATATATATCTCCCTCTGCTGTCTCCTACTGTCACTGTACCTCATATATAATATATATCTCCCTCTGCTGTCTCCTACTGTCACTGTACCTCATATATAATATATATATCCTGCTGTCTCCTACTGTCACTGTACCTCATATATAATATATATCTCCCTCTGCTGTCTCCTACTGTCACTGTACCTCATATATAATATATATCTCCCTCTGCTGTCTCCTACTGTCACTGTACCTCATATATAATATATATACAGTGGGGAGAACAAGTATTTGATACACTGCCGATTTTGCAGGTTTTCCTACTTACAAAGTATGTAGAGGTCTGTCATTTTTATCATAGGTACACTTCAACTGTGAGAGACGGAATCTAAAACAAAAATCCAGAAAATCACATTGTATGATTTTTAAGTAATTAATTGCATTTTATTGCATGACATAAGTATTTGATCACCTACCAACCAGTAAGAATTCCGGCTCTCACAGACCTGTTAGTTTTTCTTTAAGAAGCCCTCCTGTTCTCCACTCATTACCTGTATTAACTGCACCTGTTTGAACTCGTTACCTGTATAAAAGACACCTGTCCACACACTCAATCAAACAGACTCCAACCTCTCCACAATGGCCAAGACCAGAGAGCTGTGTAAGGACATCAGGGATAAAATTGTAGACCTGCACAAGGCTGGGATGGGCTACAGGACAATAGGCAAGCAGCTTGGTGAGAAGGCAACAACTGTTGCCGCAATTATTAAAAAATGGAAGAAGTTCAAGATGACGGTCAATTACCCTCGGTCTGGGGCTCCATGCAAGATCTCACCTCGTGGGGCATCAATGATCATGAGGAAGGTGAGGGATCAGCCCAGAACTACACGGCAGGACCTGGTCAATGACCTGAAGAGAGCTGGGACCACAGTCTCAAAGAAAACCATTAGTAACACACTACGCTGTCATGGATTAAAATCCTGCAGTGCACACAAGGTCCCCCCGCTCAAGCCAGCGCATGTCCAGGCCCGTCTGAAGTTTGCCAATGACCATCTGGATGATCCAGAGGAGGAATGGGAGAAGGTCATGTGGTCTGATGAGACAAAAATAGAGCTTTTTGGTCTAAACTGCACTCGCCGTGTTTGGAGGAAGAAGAAGGATGAGTACAAATCCAGAAAATCACATTGTATGATTTTAAAGTAATTAATTTGCATTTTATTGCATGACATAAGTATTTGATACATCAGAAAAGCAGAACTTAATATTTGGTACAGAAACCTTTGTTTGCAATTACAGAGATCATACGTTTCCTGTACATCTTGACCAGGTTTGCACACACTGCAGCAGGGATTTTGGCCCACTCCTCCATACAGACCTTCTCCAGATCCTTCAGGTTTCGGGGCTTTCGCTGGGCAATACGGACTTTCAGCTACCTCCAAAGATTTTCTATTGGGTTCAGTTCTGGAGACTGGCTAGGCCACACCAGGACCTTGAGATGCTTCTTACGGAGCCACTCCTGGCTGTGTGTTTCGGGTCGTTGTCATGCTGGAAGACCCAGCCACGATCCATCTTCAATGCTCTTACTGAGGGAAGGAGGTTGTTGGCCAAGATCTCGCAATACATGGCCCCATCCATCCTCCCCTCAATACGGTGCAGTCGTCCTGTCCCCTTTGCAGAAAAGCATCCCCAAAGAATGATGTTTCCACCTCCATGCGTCACGGTTGGGATGGTGTTCTTGGGGTTGTATTCATCCTTCTTCTTCCTCCAAACACGGCGAGTGGAGTTTAGACCAAAAAGCTCTATTTTTGTCTCATCAGACCACATAACCTTCTCTCATTCCTCCTCTGGATCATCCAGATGGTCATTGCCAAACTTCAGACGGGCCTGGACATGCGCTGACTTGAGCAGGGGGACCTTGCGTGCGCTGCAGGATTTTAATCCATGACGGCGTAGTGTGTTACTAATGGTTTTCTTTGAGACTGTGGTCCCAGCTCTCTTCAGGTGATTGACCAGGTCCTGCCGTGTAGTTCTGGGCTGATCCCTCACCTTCCTCATGATCATTGATGCCCCACGAGGTGAGATTTTGCATGGAGCCCCAGACCGAGGGTGATTGACCGTCATCTTGAACTTCTTCCATTTTCTAATAATTGCGCCAACAGTTGTTGCCTTCTCACCAAGCTGCTTGCCTATTGTCCTGTAGCCCATCCCAGCCTTGTGCAGGTCTACAATTTTATCCCTGATGTCCTTACACAGCTCTCTGGTCTTGGCCATTGTGGAGAGGTTGGAGTCTGTTTGATTGAGTGTGTGGACAGGTGTCTTTTATACAGGTAACGAGTTCAAACAGGTGCAGTTAATACAGGTAATGAATGGAGAACAGGAGGGCTTCTTAAAGAAAAACTAACAGGTCTGTGAGAGCCAGAATTCATACTGCTTGGTAGGTGATCAAATACTTATGTCATGCAATAAAATGCAAATTAATTACTTAAAAATCATACAATGTGATTTTCTTCTCTCACAGTTGAAGTATACCTATGATAAAAATTACAGACCTCTACATGCTTTGTAAGTAGGAAAACCTGCAAAATCGGCAGTGTATCAAATACCTGTTCTCCCCACTGTATATATCTCCCTCTGCTGTCTCCTACTGTCACTGTTCCTCATATATAATATATATCTTCTGCTGTCTCCTACTGTCACTGTACCTCATATATAATATATATCTCCCTCTGCTGTCTCCTTACTGTCACTGTACCTCATATATAATATATATCTCCTGCTGTCTCCTACTGTCACTGTACCTCATATATAATATATATCTCCTGCTGTCTCCTACTGTCACTGTACCTCATATATAATATATATCTCCCTCTGCTGTCTCCTACTGTCACTGTACCTCATATATAATATATATCTCCTGCTGTCTCCTACTGTCACTGTACCTCATATATAATATATATCTCCCTCTGCTGTCTCCTACTGTCACTGTACCTCATATATAATATATATCTCCCTCTGTTGTCTCCTACTGTCACTGTACCTCATATATAATATATATATCTCCCTCTGCTGTCTCCTACTGTCACTGTACCTCATATATAATATATATCTCCCTCTGCTGTCTCCTACTGTCACTGTACCTCATATATAATATATATCTCCCTCTGCTGTCTCTTACTATCACTGTACCTCATATATAATATATATCTCCCTCTGCTGTCTTCTACTGTCACTGTACCTCATATATAATATATATCTCCCTCTGCTGTCTCCTACTATCACTGTACCTCATATATAATATATATCTCCCTCTGCTGTCTTCTACTGTCACTGTACCTCATATATAATATATATCTCCCTCTGCTGTCTCCTACTGTCACTGTACCTCATATATAATATATATCTCCCTCTGCTGTCTCCTACTATCACTGTACCTCATATATAATATATATCTCCCTCTGCTGTCTCCTACTGTCACTGTACCTCATATATAATATATATCTCCCTCTGCTGTCTTCTACTGTCACTGTACCTCATATATAATATATATCTCCCTCTGCTGTCTCCTACTGTCACTGTACCTCATATATAATATATATCTCCCTCTGCTGTCTCCTACTGTCACTGTACCTCATACACTGAACAAAAATATAAACGCAAAGTGTTGGTTCCATGTGTCATGAGCTGAAATAAAAGCACAAAAATTCACAAAAAGCTTATTTCTCTCCAATTTTCTGCACAAATATGTTTACATCCCTGTTAGTGAGCATGTATCCTTTGCCAAGAAAGATCATCCATCCACCTGACAGGTGTGGCATATTAAGTAGCTGATTAAACAGCATATTCATTACACAGGTGCACCTTGTGTTGGGGACAATAAAGGACCACTCTAAAATGTGCAGTTTTGTCACACAACACAATGCCACAGATTTCTCAAGTTTTGAGGGAGCGTGCAATTGGCATGCTGACTGCAGGAACGTCCACCAGAGCTGTTGCCAGAAAATGTAATGTTAATTTGTTTACCTAACCACTGTTTCAAATGCTAACTTTTTTTGCATTTGTGGCACAAATCCAAAGGATGTCAATGGTACCTAAATTAGCACTTTCGTACTTCATGTCCTAATCAAAGTCTTACTCCAGTGTTTTACTCCAGTACAGAGCTACTGTAGTGTTTTATTCCAGTACAGAGCTACTGTAATATTTTACTCCAGTACAGAGCTACTGTAGTGTTTTATTCCAGTACAGAGCTACTGTAGTGTTTTACTCAGTACAGAGCTACTGTAGTGTTTTATTCCAGTACAGAGCTACTGTAGTGTTTTATTCCAGTACAGAGCTACTGTAGTGTTTTATTCCAGTACAGAGCTACTGTAGTGTTTTATTCCAGTACAGAGCTACTGTAGTGTTTTATTCCAGTACAGAGCTACTGTAGTGTTTTATTCCAGTACAGAGCTACTGTAACGTTTTATTCCAGTACAGAGCTACTGTAGTGTTTTACTCCAGTACAGAGCTACTGTAGTGTTTTATTCCAGTACAGAGCTACTGTAGTGTTTTATTCCAGTACAGAGCTACTGTAGTGTTTTATTCCAGTACAGAGCTACTGTAGTGTTTTATTCCAGTACAGAGCTACTGTAGTGTTTTATTCCAGTACAGAGCTACTGTAATGTTTTATTCCAGTACAGAGCTACTGTAGTGTTTTACTCCAGTATAGAGCTTGTTAGGCTATGGTTCAACCCAGCACTCAGAGAAACAACACGACAAAGGGAGTGGAAGAAACAAAAATATTTAATCAAAGTAAAAATTGTCTTAGTCCAAAAACAACTGAAGTAAAGGAACAGAGTGGGCTAGTCGGCTCTGGAGGAAGGAGAGGCTGAGGCAGGCAGGCAGGCAGGCAGGCAGGCAGGCAGGCAGGCAGGCAGACCGACAGGCAGGAAGGCAGGCAGGTTGGGAGATATGTCCGAAACTAAAGACAAAACAAACGACAGGTTAAGGAGAGTGGAGAGCCAGGCTGAAGACAAAGACAAAATAACTTTACTGGTGAGCCAAGTTACCGCTCTGGTAAGAACAACGATCTGGCGCCGGTGGAGAGCCATGCCCCGGAATTAGTAGTGCAGGTTGATGAGAGAATAGGATGCAGCTGCGTAGGCAGGAATCACTGGAAACAACCCGCAGCTGCACAGGAGAGGCAGATCCTGAGCACGCCCCTGATCCACTCCAGACACACCCACACAAAGGGGACAAACACACATACAGATACAACAGACAGAGGGGACAAAACAAGGAGGAAGGGAAACAGAAAAGGGAGAGACAAGCTGCCCACATAACAGTACCCCCCCTCAATGGTCGCCACCTGGCGACCCACCAGGCCTGTCAGGGTTGCCGTGATGGAAGTCCGTGATCAGCTGAGGATCCAACACAAAACGCTTAGGGACCCAAGACCTCTCCTCTGGTCCATAACCTTCCCAATCGACTAGGTATTGGAGACCCCTACCCCGCCTCCGAGAGTCCAGGAGCCTACTGACGGTGTAGGCCGGATGGTCGTCAATGAGGCGAACAGGTGGAGGTGGATCAGCCGGCGGACACAAAAGGCTGGAGGACACAGGTTTCAGTTGGGAGACGTGGAAAGTAGGGTGTATCTTCATGGCTGAAGGCAACTTCAAACGAACCGCAGCGGGGTTGATGATGGACTCCACCACAAACGGACCCAGGTACCGAGGAGACAGCTTGCGTGATTTGGTACGAAGAGGTACGTTCTTAGACGACAGCCAAACCTCTTGACCAGGATGAAACACAGGTGCGGGAGTCCTGCTCCTATCCGCTGTCATCTTGTTCCTGTCGGTGGTCCGAAGCAACGCTTCCCGAGCGTCGCGCCACACTCTCTGGCAGCGGCGGAGGTTCTCCTGAACCGAAGGAACAGCCAATTCCTTCTCCTGAGCAGGAAACAGAGGGGGTTGATAACCCATGGTAACCTCGAAGGGTGAAAGACCAGTGGCAGAGGTGGTGAGGGAGTTGTGGGCGTACTCTATCCAAGGCAGATGTTTGGCCCAGGATGATGGATGTTGAGCAGCCACACAACGAAGGGTTGCTTCGAGGTCTTGATTGGCTCTTTCTGTTTGACCGTTGGTCTGGGGATGAAACCCTGAGGATAGACTAACGGAAGCACCCAAAGCAGAACAGAAAACCTTCCAAACCCGGGAAGTAAACTGTGGGCCTCTATCAGATACGATGTCCACAGGTATTCCATGGGGACGGAATACATGTTGGACTAGGAGGTCCGCTGTCTCACTGGCAGACGGTAATTTTGGTAATGCTATATAGTGAACAGATTTAGAGAATCTGTCCACAATGGTAAGTATAGTATCATTACCTTCAGACTTGGGTAGGCCGGTGACAAAATCCATGGCTATGTGGGACCAGGGACGGCTGGGAACTGGGAGGGGTAGCAGCAGCCCCCGAAGGGGACTGATGGGAGGCTTTGCCCCGAGCACAGGTTGAACAGGCTGCCACAAAAGCCCGAACGTCAGTTTCCATTGAAGGCCACCAAAAATGTCTCCTAAGCAGCGTCAACGTCGTCTCATCCCAGGGTGACCAGCAAAACGGGAGGTGTGAATCCACTGCAACACCTGAGACCGGACCGTCTCGGGAACAAAGAGTAGGTTGGGAGGTCCATCACCCGGTCCCGGGTCCGTGGCAAGTGCCGTCTTCACAAGAGACTCGATCTCCCACTGTACTGCCGCCACGACGCATGAGGAAGGTAGGACTGCCTCAGGCTCGCTGGTCTCCGAAGGGTCAGCAAACTGGCGGGACAAAGCATCTGGTTTAACATTTCTTGACCCCGGTCTGTATGTAAGAATAAAGTTAAACCTACTAAAAAACAGGGCCCATCTGGCTTGGCGTGAGTTGAGTCTCTTAGTGGCTTGGATGTAAGCCAAGTTTTTGTGGTCTGTCCAGACCACAAACGGCAGTTCAGCTCCATCCAGCCAGTGCCGCCATTCTTCCAGTGCAAGCTTGACCGCCAGCAGTTCCCGGTTTCCAACGTCGTAATTCCGTTCTGTGGGTGACAATTTCTTGGAGAAAAAAGCACAGGGGTGAAGCTTTTGGTCAGTGGGGAGCGCTGGGAGAGGACTGCTCCCACACCTGAGTCCGACGCGTCCACCTCCACAACAAACTGCAGAGAGGTATTGGGGTGTATCAACACGGGGAGGTGGAAAACAGTTCCTTCAAAACCCCTACCGCCTGCTCCGCCTCAGGGGACCACCGAAAAGGGACTTTAGGAGATGTGAGTCTTGTAAGGGGTGCCACCACTCTACTAAAACCCTTAATGAATCTACGGTAGAAGTTAGCAAAGCCCAAAAATCGTTGAAGTTGCTTACGGGTGGTGGGTGTGGGCCATTCCGTCACTGCCCGGATCTTCTCGGGGTCCGCCTTCACCTGCCCGCTCTCAATTATGAATCCAAGGAACGATGTAGACTGTTTGTGGAACTCACACTTCTCTGCTTTGACGTACAGCTTGTTCTCCAAGAGCCGTTGAAGGACTTGACGGACGTGTGACTCATGCTCCTCGGGTGACTTGGAAAAAACAAGAATATCATCCAGGTATACAAAGACAAAACGGTTCAAAAAATCCCTAAGAACATCGTTCACCATGGCTTGGAAAACCGCAGGGGCATTTGAAAGCCCAAAGGGCATGACCAAATACTCAAAATGTCCCAGTGGAGTGTTGAAAGCGGTTTTCCACTCATCTCCCTTTCGGATTCGGACAAGGTGATAAGCATTCCTGAGGTCGAGCTTGGAAAACACTGTGGCGCCATGCAGAGGTTCAAAAGCTGAGTTGATGAGTGGAAGGGGATACTTGTTTTTAACAGTTATGTTGTTTAAACCCCTGAAATCGATACAGGGGCGTAACGACTTGTCCTTCTTTTCCACGAAAAAGAAACCTGCACCCAAAGGAGACGACGAGGGACGGATTATGCCCGAGACCAGAGAATCACCAATGTACTGCTCCATTGCCTCTCTTTCCGGTCGGGACAGATTGTATAACCGACTAGAGGGCAAGGGAGCACCAGGAAGCAGTTCAATAGGGCAATCATAAGGCCTATGTGGTGGTAGAGACAGAGCCTTGTCCTTACTGAAAACCTCCGCTAAGTCATGGTATTCTTTGGGGACAGATGACAGATCAAGAGGAGCTGAGGGAGGAGTTGGGTTACACTTAGTGGGGGAACCGCTGACCTCAGGCACTCGGAATGGCAGTTAGTGCTCCAACTGAGAATGGTGTGACGTGTCCAATCAATTTGTGGGTTGTGAAGAGCCAACCAGGGGAAGCCAAGGATTAGGGAGGTAGCTGAGCCAGACATAACTCTTAGCTGAATGCTTTCACAATGATTGCCAGAAATCACTAGGGAAACGGGGGTGGTTTGATGAGTTATCTCCGCGAGGAGGCGCCCATCAAGGGCTGTGACCCGAATGGGGGTAGGTAGTGGCTCCATGGGGATACGAGCTTGTGTAACGAACTGGTGGCTAATAAAGTTATCTTCTGCACCTGAGTCTATGAGAGCTGAGAGTGGCAGGGAATGACTCTGGAAACGTAAGGTTACAGGTACTTGTAATCGGGGAATGATGGGTTCAGGATCTAACTCTGGGCTCGCAAGTAGACCCACCGTTACGAGCGAGCCTTGTCTTTGGCCGCTTAGGGCATGTAGCCAGAATGTGTGTGGCGTCTCCACAGTACAGGCACTCACCCGCCTGGAGGCGCCGTTGCCGCTCTGCTGGAGGTAGTCGAGCTCGACCCACTTGCATAGGTTCCTCCTCTGTGCTCGGGATGGAATCAGGAACAAGAAGCTGCCGACTCCGGAGAGGCGAGACTCGAGTGGTTGAAGGCTGGGGAACTCGTCCTCCTAGATGTGGCCGATCGCCTCTCTCCCGACGCCTCTCCCGCAACCGATTGTCTAGCTTGATGGACAGGGAAACGAGAGAATGTAAATCATGTGGCTCATCACGAGCAGCCAGTTCATCCTTAATGGCTTCATTCAAACCGTTTAGAAATGCTCCTTGAAGTGCCACATTGTTCCACTTGGAGTCCGCTGCCAACGTCCAGAACTCAATAGAGTACTCTGCCACACTGTTAGAACCCTGCCTCAAATTAAAAAGTATCTTGGAGGAATTACCCACATGGTCAGGATGGTCAAAAACAGTCTTCAATTTAGCAGAGAAATCAGCAAAAGTCAATCCAGTCAAAGTTTGATCTGAGCACACAGCCTCAGCCCAAACCAGAGCTTTCCCTCTTAACAGCCCCAGAACATAATGTACCTTAGATGAATCAGTAGAAAACGACAGTGGTCTCTGCCGAAAAATCAAGTCACACTGAAGCAAAAATCCCCGGCACTTGTCCAATTCTCCATTGAACGGTTCAGGCGACGTGACAGGGGGTTCCCGATGGAACGAAGCCTGCCTAGTGTCCGAGGAAACAACTTGGGGTGCATCAAACTGGGGGTCAGAGAGAGATGGAGAACTGATAACAGACAATTTAGAGACGTGTGTAGTTAACTGAGTCACCTGGTTCAGCAGTTGATGATTATCTTCCACAAGAGTCCGAATCAACTGGTCATGCTGTCCTAGCAACGTTCCTTGAGCCTGGATAGCTTGTTGGAAGCTGTCTTTGTTTGCCCCGTGCTGTTTCTCTGTTGGGTCCATGGCCAGATCGTTCTGTTAGGCTATGGTTCAACCCAGCACTCAGAGAAACAACACGACAAAGGGAGTGGAAGAAACAAAAATATTTAATCAAAGTAAAAATTGTCTTAGTCCAAAAACAACTGAAGTAAAGGAACAGAGTGGGCTAGTCGGCTCCGGAGGAAGGAGAGGCTGAGGCAGGCAGGCAGGCAGGCAGGCAGGCAGGCAGGCAGGCAGGCAGACCGACCGACAGGCAGGAAGGCAGGCAGGTTGGGAGATATGTCCGAAACTAAAGACAAAACAAACGACAGGTTAAGGAGAGTGGAGAGCCAGGCTGAAGACAAAGACAAAATAACTTTACTGGTGAGCCAAGTTACCGCTCTGGTAAGAACAACGATCTGGCGCCGGTGGAGAGCCATGCCCCGGAATTAGTAGTGCAGGTTGATGAGAGAATAGGATGCAGCTGCGTAGGCAGGAATCACTGGAAACAACCCGCAGCTGCACAGGAGAGGCAGATCCTGAGCACGCCCCCTGATCCACTCCAGACACACCCACACAAAGGGGACAAACACACATACAGATACAACAGACAGAGGGGACAAAACAAGGAGGAAGGGAAACAGAAAAGGGAGAGACAAGCTGCCCACATAACAGAGCTACTGTTTGTAGTACTCCAGTACAGACCACCTCAATGATTTCATACTAATGCATCTACATTACATATAGCTCATATTCATTTAAAGATAATCACTAACCAGAACAGTTCTCATTATCATGAGAAGCTTTTATCTGATTTTGTCTTGAACATATTCTGGTAATGAGCGAGGCTTTCACATCAAAGTGAGATCACAGCACCCTGCCAAGCTGGAACATAATTGCTGCTATTTAGGACCATAATTGGAACATTTGCATAAAAGATGTTAGAAAATATCACTAAGATCAGACAAGTCTGAAGTGCAACTGTGAATTTGAATGAAACTATAGAGAAAGAGAAATACGGAAAGAAAGAAAGAGAGAGAGAGAGAGAGAGAGAGAGAGAGAGAGAGAGAGAGAGAGAGAGAGAGAGAGAGAGAGAGAGAGAGAGAGAGAGAGAGAGAGAGAGAGAGAGAGAGAGAGAGAGAGAGAGAGAAAATTGAGAATGTTGCGCATTAATGTGTATGGAAAGTTATTGGAGAGTCAAACAGATTTCAGCACCATGGATAGCTCCTAGCACCAACAACACAAAGGATGAAATGCATGGATAGACATTCAAGGTTGTTATACAGTGAAATGCTACCTCACTGAGTGTTAACTAAAATAGTTATGCTGAATTCTGTGTTAGTTATGTGACAAGGTAGAGATGAAATGATATGCAGCACCAGGGCCTGTATTTATAAAGCATCTCAGATTAGGAGTGCTGATCTAGGATCAGGTCCCCCCTGGTCATGTGATCTTATTTATTATTATCTAAAAGGGTAAACTGATCCCAGATCAGCACTCCTGCTCTGAGATGCTTTATGAATACGGGCCCAGAAGGCTTGGCATGGTCCTAAGGAGTGAGTGATTCCATATTCTGTCAACAGAGGGTGCTAGTGTGTGATAAATGGAAACGGAAGGCTGCGAGGTGAAGTTTCAGCCAGGTCACCCGTGATACAAGTCAGGATTAGACGTCCTTGTAGGGAGATGATATAGAAACTGGCCACTAGGGGCAACAGTGAGCGCTTTTACCTTCAGGTAGGTTTCAGATTTGCTTGGGTGTTGTGGAAGAGGGATCTGCCTCTGGTGCAGAAGGTTGCATGTTTGAATCCAGCGATAGAAAGTTGTTTTTGAGATTTTTGTTTTAAGCCTATCCCAAACCTTAAACGTTACCTTAACCATTCGGAGTTAATGCCTAAACATATCCTTAAACACTTCAAAATTTGACTTTGGAACAACTTTGAAATTGGACATCTGAGAAACATGGATGAACGTCTAATTCTGACGTGAGACTGTGAGAGCTAGTTGAAAGTTTACCCTCGGTACAGATCAGCTTCACCTCCCCCGATCATACACTTAATCATTCATGGGGGAAATACCAAACTGCCCCAAGGTCAGCATCTAGGGGCAACAATCAACATACTCTAAATAGAAGTGTCACATTCTGCCAGGCAGCAAACTTGAATAAGAACCTCCATAAAGTGTAACTAGCAGAGCTGAAGATAAAACGTAACATCTGTCCATAATCACCATTTGATGTGTTGAGCATATTGTCCATTGTCTATGTCCTACTGAATAAAAGATGGAGCACAGAAAAAGGCCAGTATTCAGATTCTCACAGTAAGTCAGGGGAGGCAGCTTAGGACAGGAGACGATCCTTCTCCCAACAGTCTGTGTGTGTGTGTGTGTGCGCGCGTACATGCGTGTGTGTCTGTGTGTTTGCTTGCGTGTATGTGTGCGTGCGATTTTGTGTGTGTGTGTGTGTGATTTATAGTATCTGTGACACGGGCTGCAGGGACGTGTCCTTACCTGTCCTCAAGATGTCTGTCCCTGTCATATTGCCAAATCCACTTCCTGCCTGTCAGGTGGAGGAGTCCCACACCACCTCACATCACCTCTCACGGTCACTCTCTGTCTCACGCTGTAGTTACCCATCTTCCTACAGAACACATAACCCTACAGTATTAGCTACGGTATATCATGCACCTTTTTATTTAGTATTTAGTATTTATTAGGATCCCTATTAGCTGCTGCCAAGGCTCTTCCTGGGGTCCACACGGGTTAAAACAGTTACATCACAACAAAACACCACAACAGCCTACATCGTAAATAAAATAATACATCATACAATAAATGATTAAATTATTAGTCTAATATTACACATTTACAATATAAATCCACAATATTACAATGTGTTAGAGTGTGTGTTAGAGTGTGTGTGTAATAATTGCATAATCAATGCTTGGAGTTTGTCAGAATTTGTGGGTTTTTGTTTGTCCACCCGCCTCTTGAGGATCGACCACAAGTTCTCAATGGGATTAAGGTCTGGGGAGTTTCCTGGCCATGGACCCAAAATGTTGATGTTTTGTTCCCAAAGCCACTTAGTTATCACTTTTGCCTTATGGCAAGGTGCTCCATCATGCTGGAAAAGGCATTGGTCGTCACCAAACTGTTCTTGGATGGTTGGGAGAAGTTGCTCTCGGAGGATGTGTTGGTACCAGGAGCAATTAGGGTTAAGTGCCTTGCTCAAGGGCACATCGACAGATTTTTCACCTAGGCGGCAGGTAGCTTAGTGGTTAAGAGCGTTGTACCAGTAACCGAAAGGTCACTGGTTCTAATCCCCAAGCTGACTAGGTGAAAAATCTGTCGATGTGCCCTTGAGCAAGGCACTTAACCCTAATTGCTCTGGATAAGAGCGTCTGCTAATTGACCTCTTTATTCATGGCTGTGTTCTTAGGCAAAATTGTGAGTGAGCCCACTCCCTTGGCTGAGAAGCAACCCCAGACATGAAGGCAGTCTGAGGGAGTTTTTCTGAGGGAGTTGACACTGAGGACGGAGGAGGAAGTAATGAGTTCTGTAATGTGATGAGGTCTTTGACCCATGACTTCTACTGTAGAGCTGGTGTTCTGTTAGGCCTCACTCTGGGCTCTATCTCTCTCTCTCTCTCTCTCTCTTCCTCATCCCCCTCTCTCTCTCTCTCTCTCTCTTCCTCATCCCCCCCTCTCTCTCTCTCTCTTGTGTTGGGCCTGTCTCTGGGATGGACCAGAAAACAGCTTCCCCTCTCACTCTAACTCACCACCAGTGACTCCCAAAGAGGCTCTGCCTAATCAGAGGATCGGATATGATTATGTTCGCTCCTCTGGATGTGTGTGTGTGTCAGTCCAGTCCGACTGCCCTCCGTTCCCTAGTGTCTGGGGATTGACTTTGGAGCATTTTCAGTGGTCTCGTTTAGTAATGGAGAACATTTTTAGGTCTGTGCATCTGACTGTTACTGTGCATCTGACTGTTACTGATAGAGAGAGAGAGAGAGAGAGAGAGAGAGAGAGAGAGAGAGAGAGAGAGAGAGAGAGAGAGAGAGAGAGAGAGAGAGAGAGAGAGAGAGACAGAGAGAGAGAGAGAGAGAGAGAGAGAGAGAGAGAGAGAGAGAGGGAGAGAGAGAGAGAGAGAGAGAGAGAGACAGAGAGAGAGAGAGAGAGAGAGAGAGGAGCTAGGGAGGTGGAGAGAGGAGGAGAGAGGAGAGGTAGATACATAAAAAGGAAAGGGAGAGATTCCAGGAAGTGAGTCATAGACTTATATCACTGACTGAATACGGAGGAAGATCAAACCCATCCACACACAAGCCTCCAGATGACTACACACACACACACACACATACTCCCCCACCTCAACACCCACCCCTCACTCCCCTGTTGTTTTTCCTCCTCCTCCTTGCCTAGGCATCCTTTCAACCACTATTCTGAGACAGCGAGAGGATAAAAATATAAGAAGCTATTTTTCTTTTCATGCATGGTTATTAGCCTCACAAGGCAGGGTATGGGAAGTGAACCGTTTTTCCAAGTCAAAGCTAGCTAATCTTCTGTAACTCCACCAGGCATCATTACTACATTCTCTCTGATAAAAACGGATAATACTAGCACCTGTAATTACTATCAACAAGTGAGCCATAAATGCTATAATATAATATGTTTCAATCAATTACGTGTTAACTGCAAGTTAGCTAGGAATGGCTAGGCAAGGGGCAATCTGCGATTGGTACATCCATTTTTGTACTTGAATAAATACTGATATATACCCATTGATTCTCGAAGAATATAACTTCAGCCTAATGAGCTTATAGTTAAATGTTCGTACCTCATCAGAACCCCAAATATAACCTTGTTTTACTCTATTGGTTGTAAACAATGCAATTGTAAACAAACACTGTATAGCCTCAAAAAGCCTTCAAAACTATAATGTTGATGTCATGGATGGTCAGTCCTTGCATCCATAGCTCTGTCTATGAATTTGAGTCGTTACATTTATCTAGCCATATCCATCAGCTGTCAAACAGTGGCGGGGTGCCTGCTATTGTCGTTTGAAGTGCAGATTTCCCCTTTAAATGCACATATATTTGCCCATACAGTTCAATCACAGATTCTAGGCTCTCCTAAACACGGCAGTGAGAAGATACATCCCCTTCCATTCCTGCCTATTTCACACTATCACCATGGGAAGATTTTAAACCTATTAGTACCATCCAGAGAACATTCCCTTCTGACTCCCTTTATCTGGGCGTCAGCTCCCCTGTGGGTCTGGGGCAGGATGCAGGGATGCAGGGACATAGCCAACGGGGAGAGGTGTTGGCCTGGGAGAGGTGTTCATGTTCAGGCCATATAATCCTCTCAATATTTGGTGGAGCATCCAGAGAGCTCATTAGAGACCTGGCTGGGAGTGGAGCTGTCTGTCTCACTGGGACTCAAGAGCAGAGCAGCACAGCACTTAATAACACCTGTTTATATCTACTGGGAGAGAGGGAGAGGGAGAGATAGGGGGAGAGAATACTGTACATATTCAGTCCTCAGTGAGTGATGGCTTCTATAACTTCTGACAGCTCATTTCCTCCTTTCTGATTAACGTCAACTCCTCCCAATCTTCTCCAGCCCAACCATAGCTCACAGGAATAGGAATGTGAGATGTTATTTATGGAGGCAACACACAACACACAGAGGCAATACACACACAAATACATACTCACACACACACACACTCACACACGCACCCACATACACAGACACACGCACACAAACACACCCACATACACAGACACACGCACACAAACACACACACGCACACACTTCATCATCATCATAGCTCATAGGAATGAGAGCAGAGGGGAAGTGAGATGTTACCTTGGCGGGCTACAGTCTGTCTTTCAATCAGTCTGTCTGTCCTGTCAGAGAGAGAGCTGGTTTGTGATTGGATTAATGACCTCACAAGACACCACTGGGAGTGAGGCTGCATGGAGAAAACCAATTACGGCAATCACTAGTCCCTTTGAATTAAATTAACAAGAGACATGCTGCTCGACAGGGCTGCATCCCAAATGGACCCTATTCCCTAGCTAGTACACTACTTTTGAGCAGAGCGCTATGGGGCCTGGAATATAGGGAATATGGTGCCATTTGGGACGCACCCAGCTTTTATATTGATCTTTACACGGTCTGAGCGATTGCATGTGAAACTGTTACACACTGTTTTAGAAGTCAATTATGTATTGTATATGACTCTAAATGCTGTGAAGAATGCTAGGCTATAGTTAAGTGATAATGCCCGAGAAGCTGGTGTTTGGAGGATATGTTGGCACAGGTGTTGTTAGGCCCGAGACGATGTCGAGGCAAACCGTGCCAATATATCCACCAAACACCGGCTTCAAGGACATTATCACTTTTATACAACGGGTTACCAACATATTCAAATAATGATTGACATATTTTCATTAAAAACGTTATTTTGATGACTTTATTCAAACTATTAAATCCTTCCACAAGATATAGTCCCAACACAAATCTAGGGTTGCTACCCAAGCCGGATGGTCGTTCGTTCTATCGGTTCGGTTGCCAGAGACACGACCCAGTCGTTGTCTTTTTGTTCTGTATCCCTGTCGTTCGTTCGAAATGTTCCATTGCTATACTGGCTGGCAACGTTCCTATCCCTTCCTTGCTAGCTAGGCAACTACGGCTAACTTACAGTCAGGTCAAACATTGCAGCCAGAATAACAACAGTAGCTGCATTTGCATTTGTTTAAGCTGTTTGGATGCATCCATAACAATGAGCTAATGAGGCGCGTTTTCGCCTGGTATAGAAAATGTGCTCTCTTGTCAGGACACAGTTGTTCAGAGGAGCTAGCCAACAACACAGCTAACACAATCACTTCAAACTGAAGCTGGACTTAATTTCCTTTTACCTTTTTTCAACTGACATTTCTTTGTATTTCTCCATAAAACTGATGCCAGCTGATTCATGATTTCGACTGGCTGAGAAACGCTGCCTGCCTGTCTGTCTCGTCCCGACTCCCGACATGTTCATTACTATGGGACAGCAGGAGATCGAATTCTGAACACTGAAACAATGTTGCAAATGTCAGAGAGACAGACAGCAAGGTTTATACAAATCTCTTGAAAACGAAATGTTAGTCTAAAAGAAATGTGAGATAATGTCTAGATGCTTTTATAGTGGAGATCAAGTTTATAAGTTGCCAGGCTGGGCTGATGAGACAGTGGATTGCACAGTCAGATGGAACAGAGTAAATAGACATTTTAACGGCATAGATTTAGCCGTTGGCAACTTGTGGAATAGACACCGGCTGGAATGTGGTTTTGACCAATCAGCATTCAGGACAAGACCCACCCGTTGGATAACAGTCTGTTATACAGCCCATTCACCCTGCTACTGTAATGGTGTTTGGGTGTAAACAGGGTCTAGCTCAACCAGATAAGTAGTGCTCTATATAAAAGCTCTTGGCTGTTTTCTAATGGGGTTTTCTAATGGGGGTTTTCTAATGGGGGTTTTCTGTGAAAAACACAGTGCAGGATCAGCTTTTCCACACACAGGCAGGCACGAGTGTGAACGCAGACACACGTGCACACAAGTACACACACACACAATAACATCCGGACATGCCAATCCTTCTGTAGCCTGCAGGATCGTGAGGTGAGTGACTCTCTCTTATTGGCTCCTGAGGATGTTTATAGTGTGCTTACATTGTCCATCAAACATCCTGATCCCTCTCCTCTCTCTCTCTCTCTCTCTCTCTCTCTCTCTCTCTCTCTCTCTCTCCTCATCCATCCATCCATCCATCTCTCTCTCTCTCTCTCTCTCTCTCTGCTCTCTCTCTCTCTCTCTCTCCTCATCCATCCCTCTCTCTTTCTCTCTCCATCTCTCTCTCTTCCCCTCTCCCCCCGTCCCCCCCCGTCCCTCTCTCTCTCTCTCCTCGTCCATCAGCTCTCATCCTCTGTTTCTGTCTCTTCCCCCTAACCCAAACACAGACCCTGACACTGACGCACGGGGAGCAGTGGAAAATGGAAGAAACCGTCCAATAAATTATATTAGTGGGAACAACCTGTAAAGAGAGGACTGGGGAAGAGGGTTTGGCTTTGGAAAGGAAAGGAAAATGCTCTTCTTGCACTAGGGACTCTTTTACAGTCGTGTAGGAAATGGTGAAATGGTGTGTAAGAAAGGCAACAGTGAATAGTAGTTAGTTAGTAGAGCAAGAGATTCATTTCCTTGAACCTCTAGCCTAGCACTTGGTGAGAACTTTGTCTCTAGTGACAGTCTCTTCAAATAAATGTTAGCACACGTGAGATTTGATTCTGGGTTCCAAGGTAAGTGAGTTGGGAGAGAGAGGACTGGGGAAGAGGCAGGTTTGAGTGTCTGGTGTGTTTTTTACAGCTACGTGGTTGCATCCCAGATGGCATTCTATTCCCTATATAGTTCACTACTTTTGACCAGGGATGAATAAAAAAAATCTATGGATCTAGCTTGAAGGTCCAGATTTGAATTTGAGGGATATAGTGCATAGGGTGCCATTTTGGACGCATGCCTTGTCCTAGTTATCAGGTCAGGGGATTCTAGCCTTGAGAATCTAGGGAGAAAGGAGTCAAGCCAGTGAATTATTCAGAGTTGCTTCTTTTAGTCGTGCACACACTCCCCCCACAGCTTTTACACACGCGCATGCACGGGCGCACACACACACACACACACACACCCACACACACAGACACACACAACCATACACACATAGAGGTTGTCGGGAGGGGGGCACACACACACTCCGCACAGGTTATCCTCAGTCAGTGGGTCAGAGCTGTCATTCATGAATGATGTGCTGTTGTGAATGTTGTGTGTCTGTCGTTGTGAATGTTGTGTGTCTGTCGTTGTGAATGATGTCTGTCTGTCGTTGTGAATGATGTGTGTCTGTCGTTGTGAATGATGTCTGTCTGTTGTTGTGAATGATGTGTGTCTGTCGTTGTGAATGAGTTGGTGTGTGTCTGTCGTTGTGAATTATGTGTGTCTGTTGTTGTGAATGATGTGTGTCTGTCGTTGGAATGATGTGTGTCTGTCATTGTGAATGATGTGTGTCTGTCGTTGTGAATGATGTGTCTGTCGTGTCTGTCGTTGTGAATGATGTGTGTCTGTCGTTGTGAATGATGTGTGTCTGTCATTGTGAATGATGTGTGTCTGTCGTTGTGAATGATGTGTGTCTGTTGTTGTGAATGATGTGTGTCTGTCGTTGTGAATGATGTGTGTCTGTCGTTGTGAATTATATGTGTCTGTCATTGTGAATGATGTGCCTGTCGTTGTGAATGATGTGTGTCTGTCGTTGTGAATGATGTGTGTCTGTCGTTGTGAATGATGTGTGTCTGTCGTTGCGAATGATGTGTGTCTGTCGTTGTGAATGATCTGTCTGTCGTTGTGAATTATGTGTGTCTGTCGTTGTGAATGATGTGTGTCTGTCGTTGTGAATGATGTGTGTCTGTCGTTGTGAATGATGTGTCTGTCGTTGTGAATGATGTGTGTCTGTCGTTGTGAAGGATGTGAGTCTGTTGTTGTATCCTCCAGTGGGTTTAGGAAGAGCAATATGAAAGATAGTGAGTGGTGGTGAAGTGGCAGTCAGCAGGGTATTGATCAAATATGTTGAGGAACAACAAGGAGACTATTTCAACTTAGATTCTAAGGTTTAATATGGGCTAAATACAATTTGATTTATTAGATTTATAAGGTGTTGCTATTTAGGCAATGCCTTGTAAATAACATGCTTCTTTGGCAACTTCAATAGACCCTACTACTAGTAATAACACATTGTAATAATGGCAGGTATATTTTTCAACAAGAGCAAAAGCCAAACAAATTCCAGTGGGATAATATATATCAGTATTAAGTGGTTTTATTTTCTCACACTGTGTAAAATCGGTGTGCTAGATAAAATCTGCTGCGTAAACAGACTGGTCTCATAGACTAAATGTAACATATTAAAAGTAAATCATGACACTCAAATTAGTATGATATTTTACGTTTGGTATGGTTACATAAGACAGATGGTTACTTAGGGAAAAAATGAAAGTAGGGTGGTTGGTTGGGCGTTTAACACAAACATCTAGAAACCCAAAGGTTGTGAGTTCAAATCTCATCACAGACAATTTTAGCTAATTAGCAACTTTTCAACTACTTAGAATGTTAGCTAATCCTTCCCCTAACCTTAACCCTGTTAGCTAACCCTTCCCCTAACCCTAACCTTAACCCTTTAACCTAACTCCTAAACTTAACCCTAATCTTAACCCTAACCCCTAGCCTAGCTAACGTTAGCCAGCTAGCTAATGTTAGCCTCCTAGCCACCTAGCTAGAATTTGTAACATATTATACGTTTTACAAATTCGTAATATTTAATATGTTTGGCAAATTCGTGGCATATTGATTGTATGTTTTTGCAAGTTTGTAACATATAATACGAAATTGGTGATAGACATCCACAAATTAATACATACCATAACATATCATACTAAATGAAGTGTCCAGATTTACATACAGAATAATACGAAATGCTCTGAGACCAGGTTGGCGTAAATTGTATTTTTTCAAGATTCTATTGGGGAAAACTGCCTCCCCATGCAAGCCTGGTGTCTTCATATATCCCTTGTATAGGATGGATAGGCTACAGTATATTTTCCCTCTGCATCAGCCCCAGTCTCATCAGATCACTCACACTATCCCTGCCACTCCAATGCACAGCAGTTACATCACGGCCCGCCGTGATCGATCCTTCCTCTCTGCTCCAAGCTGCAACCGGCTCTGAGTCACCAACCACCCGCCCCCGGGAACAGCGCTTCAGGGAGTCTGGTGGGCTGGCAGCGGGTAGCGGGCACGGCAGGTCTGGCTCGGGACGGGCAGGGGGGTCCAGGGGAGGATAGATAAATGAAAGTGAGGGAGATGGTGGATGCCAGAGGCACGCGTGCCGTAGCAAATTGCAGCAATTGTCTCTACTGTATTGCATGTGAAGAGAGCGCGAGAGAGAGAGCGAGAGAGCGAGAGAGAGAGAGAGAGGGAGAGAGAGAGAGAGAGAGAGAGAGAGGGGGAGAGAGAGAGAGAGAGAGAGAGAGAGAGAGAGAGAGAGAGAGAGAGAGAGAGAGAGAGCTCAGCCTCACGCGTTGGCAGGATACTGCAGAACCGGGGAAGGGAGGGGGGAATGAGGGAGGGGAATCGAATTAAAAGAAGAAAAAGAAAAAGCGACTGAGGGAGAGCTGTGGAACCGAGGGGCCGGATGTGGATGCACGAGAGAGGACGAGAGAGATAGTGGAAGACTACCGAGCCGAGGTTTAAAGAAGAGTAACGAGAAGAAGCATCAAAAGTTCCACAGTCAGTCAAAGAAGAGATTGGTACCACACCAGCTTCAGGGATGTAGGCGAAGAGGGGAGAGCTCAGCCTTTCCGAGCTCATCACTATGAAGAAACATTCGGCCAGGGTTGCCCCGCTGTCCGCTTGCAACAGCCCCGTGCTCACCTTAACGAAAGTAAAAGGTAGGAGAACTCCGTTCCGTGACTTGACTTGGGTCGTGCTTAAAGCCCGATGTGGTATTTGTCTACCTAGTATTTGTAGCCTATTTTACATTCACCCTTGAAACCTAAATCTTGTAGTGTCCAAGGTTAGGCTTGTAAGTCAAACAGAAAATTGGCATAGCCTACAAGTTTGGTGTTGTGTGACTGTGGCAGAGAAACTTGGGTCAGTCAGGGGTGATGAATGGTGTTCGTGAACGAGTTGTCCGCTTTGAAGCACCGATTAACTTTTATAGATGTACCGTCGCGTGCCAAAACGCTTTGGATTACCAACGGAATGAAATCCCCCCCTTTACCCTTCACGGTAATTAGAGATGCGTGCAGTAAGACTTTATCGTAATAGACCATCAATGCTTCCAATTACACTTTTAACTACCCTGGGAAAATGTCTACATCATTTTGGGAGATAATAACGTTGTTGCAGTCATTTTTTCGCACAATCTCTTGTTTTGCTGTGTTGTGTAAAAGCCAGACTGTATTCTGTTCTGCACTTTCAAAACGGTAATTAATTAATTTCCCACCAACCTCATCTGCATAATCGTCACAAAATATAATAACACATTAAAATAGATTTGGCGAGGCCTGTAAAATGCAAATCAGACAACAGATTTATGGCCAATGGAAGTTTTGGCCTGTGCAAAATGCAGCGGGTCATTGAAGTGTCGCGCTGCTTGTCCATCATGAGTGAGTGCATGTGGGGAGCATGAAGTTGTTATTGTAGCAGAACAGGGCAGGGACACCCCTCCTCACGCACGCACACACACACATGCACACACACACACACACGCACACACACACACGCACACACACACACACACACACACACACACACACACACACACACACACACACACACACACTCACACACACATATATATATATATAAAATGTTTTAATTGACAGGCCCCAATGGGATAAAAATGCTACCCAAACTCCTTGCTCTGGCCAAACGCTACGCCACGCCCACGGATGTTAGTTTCTTCTCCGCAATGACTCTGGATCTGAGTACCTCCCCAACGATTTCTAGAACACAAACACATTCTAACCATTCTGATTGGTCCCAGAAACCGATGGGTTTGGGCCATAGCCAGAACACCTGTGGGTAAAGCGATGTTTTGAAAATTCATCATTGGCTTTGATACTCACCACAAACGACTTCAACGACGTAAACCTTTATGAACCCTACCAGTAAACAGGTAGTAAACCTTTATGAACCCTACCAGTAAACAGGTAGTAAACCTTTATGAACCCTACCAGTAAACAGGTAGTAAACCTTTATGAACCCTACCAGTAAACAGGTAGTAAACCTTTATGAACCCTACCAGTAAACAGGTAGTAAACCTTTATGAACCCTACCAGTAAACAGGTAGTAAACCTTTATGAACCCTACCAGTAAACAGGTAGTAAACCTTTATGAACCCTACCAGTAAACAGGTAGTAAACCTTTATGAACCCTACCAGTAAACAGGTAGTAAACCTTTATGAACCCTACCAGTAAACAGATAGTAAACCTGTAGTATAATGGCTAAGATTAGGATCTTAGATCAGTGTGGGGCAACTTGTCCCCGGAGTCTCAACCAGAGGCTTACTTTACATTATTCACTCTGTAAAATACCTATTCCTTTTATGTCAGACCAATGCTTCCAATGCTTTCTTTGCCTCCTCCTTGGTTAAGTTGCTGTGTGTGTCCTTCCTTCTAGCGTTACCAGTGACCCACAGAGCATTCTAGTGTGTTTTAGAGTTCCACTATGATCACACAACATTCTAGTGTGTTTTAGAGTTCCACTATGATCACAGAACATTCTAGTGTATATCCTAGAGTTTACAATAATAATAATTTACTGTTATTAACTTCTGTAGCGCTTTTCATAACAGAAATCTCAAAGCACTTCATAAGCAAAAACCAAATAAGCAATATATCATGACAGGTCAACCAATAGAGGTCATGTCTTTGAATGATGCATCCTCTGCAGATGTATAGGGTCAGTTCATGGCTTGAGCGGATGGAGCTGGTCAGATGATCTTGTAGAGGGCAAGTCTGGGAACCAGCCTGACTCGTATAGCCACTGGACTTTTGTTTTTGTTTTGGTCATTTAGCAGACGCTCTTATCCTTCTTATCCAGAGCGACTTACAGGAGCAATTAGGGTTACCGGTAAGTGCCTTGCTCAAGGGCACATCGACCCCCGGGACCACCCATACACAAAAAATGTATGCACGAATGACTGTAAGTCGCTTTGGATAAAAGTGTCTGCTAAATGGCATTTAAATAAAAAAATCGACAGATTTTTCACCTAGTCGGCTCTGGGATTAGAACCAGCGACCTTTCGGTTACTGGCACAACGCTCTCCTCTTCCACTCTGTGAAGCACCCACTTGGGTGATGCCACGGCAGCTCTTGGCACCAGAAAGCTCACCACACAAAGTTCAGAATAGTAGCCAGTCATCCTCTCTACGAGCCCTCTACCTCACCACTGCTGTAGTCCTCTATCTCCCATTCCTCTCACACTTCAAGCGAATCCTCACATTATTTTTTCAAAAGATCAGGAACTGGCAGCCAGGTGACATAAAAAAGCTGGTAATGTGTCCAGATGCATTTTTCAAACAAAAACATTAGCCAGCTAGTTAGCTAGCTAGCTAGCCAAGCCAAAAAGAGTTGACCTATCAGTCAATCTGTAAGTCCAGCATACTACTAGAAGAAGAAGTTCCACTACTAGAAGATTGCAGGAGTACACAGAGGAAACTAAGCATTTCCTGTTGAGATCGTAAGGAAGAGGACGGACTAATTACAGTTTCGCATTCACAGCTGGATGTTGAGTGTGTGTGTGTGTGTGTGTGTGTGTGTGCATGCATGTGTCCTAAAGCTGTGTTTATATTGCTGAATCACTCTACAGTCCCAGCGGTCTTTGATGTCTCCAAACCCTGTTGTCCCTGTGTGCTCCAGCAGCGTCTGAAGGGTGAGCGTCTCTCTCAGTGCTCTGGTAGTGGGATTCCTCTCGTGCTGTTGTGTACAGAGAGACTGACACACACACACACACACACACACACACACACACACACACACACACACACACACACACACACACACACACACACACACACACACACACACACACACTCACACACATGCACACACATTTTGAATCTTGACCTGTAGACCTAGAGCTTTTGTAAAAGAAGCAAGCGTAGCGTCAGTGAATATTCATGAACCTTCTCTGTCCACCCTAGAGAAACTGTTTTACAGGACAGACTGACGTTATCTTTAGCTTTACAGAGGGACATGCAGTGAGAGAATTAGCATTTACTTTTTAATCAACTTTATGAAGTGGAGTAGTTTGATTGTCCCAATGGAGGATTTGTTTAGTAAGTGGACATTGAAGCACAGTCTCATACACATCAACACAGTTACTATGACACCGAAATAGATCCGTGTTCAGTGGCCTCACTGGCTTTGAAGAATGACCTGTCAGCCTAAGAGATATGAGGGTCAGGGTTCAATCTCCAGTGAAATCATATACGGTGTAGTTAGGAAAGAGGATAGAGATTTGTATTCCTATGTGTTTGATAGCCTAGTATATAGTTTGGCCAGTTTATTTTAATGGATTGCCAGTTGCAGGAAAGAGAGGATGAGTCAGTGTCCACAGGAGAAGCTGACAAGTGTACATTGCTAGAGTGTATTGAAAGAGAAGGAGAGAAGATTAGAGGAGAGGAGAAGAGAGGGGGGACAGGAGAGGGGGAGGGAGAGGGGGAGGAGAGAGGTAGGGAAAGAGGAGGGAAAGTATTACAGAGTGTGGAGAGAAGATGAAAGGACAGAAGAGGAGAGGGTGATGGAAGAGAGGAGAGTACTGAACAAGACAGGAGAGAGTGAACGGAGGGAGGTATTGCAGGGGCATGACCGGGAGGAGAGTGTATGGAGACAATATCCTCTGTAGCTCAGTTGGTAGGGCATGGTGCTTGCACCGCCAGGGTTGTGGGTTCGATTCACGCCACCCATATGTAAAAATGTATGCACGCATAAAAGTGTCTGCTAAATGGCATATGTTATTTATATATTAGAAGATGAGAGGACAGGAGGGAGTGAGCAGAGGGAGGAGAAGAGGTAGTATGGAGAGGAGAGGGAGGAGGGCCGTTATTACAGAGCAGCAATAGAGATTTCCATGTGAACAGCCTGCTGAGGAGAGGACATGACAGACAGACAGACAGGTGAGATGACAGACAGACAGACAGACAGACAGACAGGTGAGATGAGAGAAGAGGAGAGGACATGACAGACAGAGGAGAGAAGAGGACAGATGGACAGACAGACAGACAGGTGAGAGGACAGACAGACAGACAGACAGGTGAGAGGACAGACAGACAGACAGGTGAGAGGACAGACAGACAGACAGGTGAGAGGACAGACAGACAGACATGTGAGATGACAGACAGGTGAGATGAGAGGAGAGGAGAGGAGAGGAGAGGAGAGGAGAGGAGAGGAGAGCAGCAGCTGAGATTGTCCTGTTTTAAACATCCTGCTCCCTCCGTGATGTCAACATACAGTACACCCACTCTGCAGGTGGAGTGAATCACAGGGGCCACTGCGTACAAATACCATTGTGTGTGTGTGGGTGTGGGTGTGTGCTCACCACTTTTCAGACAGACACCCAGCCTGCTTACCGTACAGAGAAGTGAGTCACCCTCTGTCCTCTCATTTTATCCAAAACAACTTATTTCTATTTATTATGGATCCCCATAATAGTCATGCATGCATACATTTTTCGTATGGGTGGCCCCAGTGAGAATCGGGCGGCAGGTAGCTTAGTGGTTAAGAGTCTTGTGCGAGTAACCGATAGGTCGCTGGTTCTAATCCCCGAGGCGACTAGGTGAAAAATCTGTCAATGTGTCCTTGAGCAAGGCACTTAACCCTAACTGCTCCTGTAAGTCGCTCTGGATAAGAGCGTCTGCTAAATGACCAAAAAAATTAAAAATTTACAAAAAAATTGAATCCACAGAGTCAAAACCAAGCTACTAAATAATGCTGGGTTCCAAATTGACCCCTAGCCCCTGGTCCCTAACCCCTAGTCCCTAAACCCTAACCCCTAGTCTCCAGCCCCTAACCCCTAGTCCATAACCCATAGTCCCTAGCCCCTAACCGCTAGTCCCTAACCCCTAGCCCCTAACCACTCCTGTAGATTTGGGGGGACCCCACCCAGACCATCAAAAGACAAGGTGAAGCAATTACCTCCAATCCTTTCAAAGGAGGGTCTACAGAGGGTCAGAACTGCACTAATATCTTTCCCTATAGTGGTATGATTACTATTTAAGCCTGAGAATGAATTTGGTAAAACACACCTTAACCACACAGGGGCTGTCTGAATCGACACCCCATACAGGACACTACTATTGACCAGGGCCCAAGTCCTGTGTAGCTCAGCTGGTAGAGCATGGCGTTTGCAACGCCAGGGTTGTGGGTTCGATTCCCACGGGGGGCCAGTATGAAAATGTATGCACTTACAAACTGTAAGTCGCTCTGGATAAGAGTGTCTGCTAAATGACTAAAATGTAAAATAAGGTCATTTCAGATACAGCCAGGGTATTGTAGAACACAAAACCAAAACCCCACATACACACACAAGGTAGACACCCCATATAGGACACTACTATTGGCATATACACACACAAGGTAGACACCCCATATAGGACACTACTATTGGCCATAAGGTCACAAGGTAGACACCCCATATAGGACACTACTATTGGCCATAAGGTCACAAGGTAGACACCCCATATAGGACACTACTATTGACATATACACACACAAGGTAGACACCCCATATAGGACACTACTATTGGCCATAAGGTCACAAGGTAGACACCCCATATAGGACACTACTATTGGCCATAAGGTCACAAGGTAGACACCCCATATAGGACACTACTATTGGCCATAAGGTCACAAGGTAGACACCCCATATAGACATTTACATTTTACATTTTAGTCATTTAGCAGACGCTCTTATCCAGAGCGACTTACAGGAGCAATTAGGGTTAAGTGCCTTGCTCAAGGGCACATTAACGTCATTTAGCAGACGCTCTTAGCCAGAGCGACTCACAAATTGGTGCGTTCACCCTATAGCCAGTGGGTTAACCACTTTACAATTGGGGGGGTAGAAGGATTCCTTTATCCTATCCCAGGTATTCCTTAAAGAGGTGGGGTTTCAAATGTCTCCGGAAGGTGGTGAGTGACTCCGCTGTCCTGGCGTCGTGAGGGAGCTTGTTCCACCATTGGGGTGCCAGAGCAGCGAACAGTTTTGACTGGGCTGAGCGGGAACTATGCTTCCGCAGAGGAAGGGAGCCAGCAGGCCAGAGGTGGATGAGCGCAATGCCCTCGTTTGGGTGTAGGGACTGATCAGAGCCTGAAGGTACAGAGGTGCCGTTCCCCTCACTGCTCCATAGGCAAGCACCATGGTCTTGTAGCGGATGCGAGCTTCAACTGGAAGCCAGTGGAGTGTGCGGAGGAGGGGGGTGACGTGAGAGAACTTGGGAAGGTTGAACACCAGACGGGCTGCGGCATTCTGGATGAGTTGTAGGGGTTTAATGGCACAGGCAGGGAGGCCAGCCAACAGCGAGTTGCAGTAGTCCAGACGGGAGATGACAAGTGCCTGGATTAGGACCTGTGCCGCTTCCTGTGTAAGGCAGGGTCGTACTCTCCGAATGTTGTAGAGCATGAACCTGCAGGAGCGGGTCACCGCCTTGATGTTGGCGGAGAAACGACAGGGTGTTGTCCAGGGTCACGCCTAGGCTCTTCGCACTCTGGGAGGAGGACACAGCGAGTTGTCAACCGTGATGGCGAGATCATGGAACGGGCAGTCCTTCCCGGGAGGAAGAGCAGCTCCGTCTTGCCAGGGTTCAGCTTGAGGTGGTGATCCGTCATCCATACTGATATGTCTGCCAGACATGCAGAGATGCGATTCGCCACCTGGTTATCAGAAGGGGGAAAGGAGAAGATTAGTTGTGTATCGTCAGCGTAGCAATGATAGGAGAGACCATGTGAGGATATGACAGAGCCAAGTGACTTGGTGTATAGGGAGAAAAGGAGAGGGCCTAGAACTGAGCCTTGGGGACACCAGTGGTGAGAGCACGTGGTGCGGAGACAGCTTCTCGCCACGCCACTTGGTAGGAGCGACCGGTCAGGTAGGACGCAATCCAGGAGTGAGCCGCGCCGGAGATGCCCAGCTCGGAGAGGGTGGAGAGGAGGATCTGATGGTTCACAGTATCAAAGGCAGCAGACAGGTCTAGAAGGACAAGAGCAGAGGAGAGAGAGTTAGCTTTAGCAGTGCGGAGAGTCTCCGTGACACAGAGAAGAGCAGTCTCAGTTGAATGACCAGTCCTGAAACCTGATTGGTTTGGATCAAGAAGGTCATTCTGAGAGAGATAGCAAGAGAGTTGGCTAAAGACGGCACGCTCAATAGTTTTGGAAAGAAAAGAAAGAAGGGATACTGGTCTGTAGTTGTTGACATCAGTGGGGTTGAGTGTTGGTTTTTTGAGAAGGGGAGCAACTCTCGCTCTCTTGAAGACGGAAGGGACATGGCCAGCGGTCAAGGATGAGTTGATCAGCGAGGTGAGGTAGGGGAGAAGGTCACCGGAGATGGTCTGGAGAAGGGAGGAGGGGATGGGGTCAAGCGGGCAGGTTGTTGGGCGGCCTGCAGTCACAAGTCGCAGGATTTTATCTGGAGAGAGAGGGGAGAAAGAAGTCAAAGCATAGGGTAGGGCAGTGTGAGCAGGACCAGCAGTGTCATTAGACTTAACAAACGAGGATCGGATGTCGTCAACCTTCTTTTCAAAGTGGTTGACGAAGTCATCCACAGAGAGAGAGGGGGGAGGATTCAGGAGGGAGGAAAATGTGGCAAAGAGCTTCCTAGGGTTAGAGGCAGATGCTTGGAATTTAGAGTGGTAGAAGGTGGCCTTAGCAGCAGAAACAGATGAAGAAAATGTAGAGAGGAGGGAGTGAAAAGATGCCAGGTCGGCAGGGAGTTTAGTTTTCTTCCATTTCCGCTCCGCTGCCCGGAGCTCTGTTCTGTGAGCTCGCAGTGAGTCATCAAGCCACGGAGCTGGAGGGGAGAACCGAGCCGGCCGGGAGGATAGGGGACACAGAGAGTCAAAGGATGCAGAAAGGGAGGAGAGGAGGGTTGAGGAGGCAGAATCAGGAGATTGGAGGGAGAAGGATTGAGCAGAGGGAAGAGATGATAGGATGGAAGAGGAGAGAGTAGTGGGAGAGAGAGAGCGAAGGTTGCGGCGGCGCATTACCATCTGTGTAGGGGCAGAGTGAGTAGTGTGGGAGGAGAGCGAGAGAGAAAAGGAAACAAAGTAGTGGTCGGAGACATGGAGGGAGTTGCAGTGAGATTAGTAGAGGAGCAGCATCTAGTGAAGATGAGGTCAAGCGTATTGCCTGCCTTGTGAGTAGGGGGACGGTGAGAGGGTGAGGTCAAAAGAGGAGAGGAGTGGAAAGAAGGAGGCAGAGAGAAATGAGTCAAATGTGGACATAGGGAGGTTGAAATCCCCCAAAACTGTGAGGGGTGAGCCATCCTCAGGAAAGGAACTTATCAAGGCGTCAAGCTCATTGATGAACTCTCCAAGGGAACCTGGAGGGCGATAGATGACAAGGATATTAAGCTTAAATGGGCTAGTGACTGTGACAGCATGGAATTCAAATGAGGAGATAGACAGATGGGTTAGGGGAAAAATTGAGAATGTCCACTTGGGAGAGATGAGGATTCCTGTACCACCACCCCTCTGACCAGATGCTCTCGGGATATGCGAGAACACATGGTCAGACGAGGAGAGAGCAGTAGGAGTGTTTTCAGTGGTGATCCATGTTTCCGTCAGCGCCACTACTATTGGCCATAAGGTCACAAGGTAGACACCCCATATAGGACACTACTATTGGCCATGTCACAAGGTAGACACCCCATATAGGACACTACTATTGGCCATAAGGTCACAAGGTAGACACCCCATATAGGACACTACTATTGGCCATAAGGTCACAAGGTGTTGATTGTTTAGGAGCACAGAGACAGACTTAAGTCTACGTCTTTTCTAGGTCTATAAGCTGGCAGGCCATCCATGGTTTGATTCGCTGTCTTCATCCTCTCTCTCTCTCTCTCTCTCTCTCTGGCAGGCCATCCATGGTTTGATTCGCTGTCTTCATCTTCTCTTCTCTTGAGTATTTACCTCTCTCTCTCTCTCTCTCTCTCTCTCTCTCTCTCTCTCTCTCTCTCTCTCTCTCTCTCTCTCTCTGGGTCCTGGTGACAAATCCCCTCTCTCTCAGCCAGTCCAGTCCTCTGTGGAATGACGAAATATGGATTTGTCTTAAAATATATTTAGTCTTCAAAGCGCTTTAAAACACTCCTGCCTCCCAGGGGAAGATCACATTTCATTGGCTGCCACAGCTGGACGGGGATGGTTACCACATGGTTACCACACTGTGATTGGCCATATCCCCATGGGTCCGGTTACCTTGACCACAGGTTATACAGCGATCCATTGATAACAGATGTGTTTACTAACAAAACTCAAACACCAGTCACTGGAGCTCACACTCACCACTTGTATGATACCTTTTTTTGGCACAGATAGTACTTCAAAAACTCGAAATACATTGAGAATGAAGTCGAAATTTAGAGAATAAAGTCTAAATAATATTTATAGAATGAAGTCAAAATATTTCAAGAATAGAGTAAAAAACGTTGAAGGTTTTTACTAGGCTACAGCAGGTTATTTCTCACCCATAATCTCAAGCAACCGCTGCGATCAGCACAGACCACGTACACAGCTGTACGGAATACATATTAGGAACTTTGTCATTCTCCCTCCTCAGACTTCACCACTCACTTAGTCAAGGATCAACCCTGCACTTGTCAAGTGTCACCCCTCTTTCTGCCCCCTCCCCTAGTCAAGTATCAACACTGCACCAGTCAAGTGTCACCCCTCTTTCTGCCCCCTCCCCTAGTCAAGTATCAACACTGCACCAGTCAAGTGTCACCCCTCTTTCTCATCCCTCACCCCTCACTTAGTAAAGTATCAACACTGCACCAGTCAAGTGTCACCCCTCTTTCTCAACCCTCACCCCTCCCCTAGTCAATTATCAACACTGCACTAGTCAAGTGTCACCCCTCTTTCTCAACCCTCACCCCTCCCCTAGTCAATTATCAACACTGCACTAGTCAAGTGTCACCCCTCTTTCTCAACCCTCTCCCCTCCCCCTCCCCTAGTCAAGTATCAACACTGCACTAGTCAAGTGTCACCCCTCTTTCTCCCCCCTCCCCCTCCCCCCTCCCCTAGTCAAGTATCAACACTGCACTAGTCAAGTGTCACCCCTCTTTCTCAACCCTCTCCCCTCCCCCCTCGCCTAGTCAAGTATCAACACTGCACTAGTCAAGTGTCACCCCTCCTCTTCAACCCCCCTCACCCCTGAATTTGTCAGTTATCACACCTGCTCTGGTCAAGCCTCACTTCTCTTTCCCACCCCTCACCCTTGCACTCACTTAATCACAATAAATAACTTTTCAATTGGCCGAAATAAATGCTAAGAGCCGACAACAACAACAAGAACAAGGCATGTGAAGGTATAAGATTGAGAAATATAGCTGGCCATTATGAATGATCATCATCATAATTAGCTATGATTCAATTAATTGAATGACAATGTTGGTAGCTAATATGGATGTTGTTTGGCACTCCACTGGCCGCATGTAAACACAACCACTCCACTTCCTGGATCTTGGCTAACATATTGCAATCTTAGAATTCGGGTACACCACCATTGCTAAATAACATGGGTTGGTTTAATCAATTAAAGCAATCCATGCCCATTTCAAACATATTACCTAAATGTAAACAAATGAATTGTCTATAACTCAGTGATCCTGCTTTGTAGCTAGACCTACCCCATTTAGTTTAGATGCTAGCTAGCCTTTAAATAAAAGAGCGTAGCTGCCACAGCTGGACAGGTGAAGTTCTCTATTTTGTGTATGGTAACATATTTCCATAAACTATTGTTGCTAGTATCTTTGAAATAAATTGAATCATCATGATCATACATGATCATTGCTAGCTGTCTCTTTGAAATGACATGTGTTTTGGCCAATAGACATGCTCATTGTGAAATGACATGTGTTCTGGCCAATAGCCATGCTCATTGTGAAATGACATGTGTTTTGGCCAATAGACATGCTCATTGTGAAATGACATGTGTTCTGGCCAATAGCCATGCTCATTGTGACATGACATGTGTTTTGGCCAATAGACATGCTCATTGTGAAATGACATGTGTTCTGGCCAATAGCCATGCTCATTGTGACATGACATGTGTTCTGGCCAATAGCCATGCTCATTGTGAAATGACATGTGTTTTGGCCAATAGACATGCTCATTGTGAAATGACATGTGTTCTGGCCAATAGCCATGCTCATTGTGACATGACATGTGTTCTGGCCAATAGACATGCTCATTGTGAAATGACATGTGTTTTGGCCAATAGACATGCTCATTGTGACATGACATGTGTTCTGGCCAATAGACATGCTCAATGTGACATGACATGTGTTCTGGCCAATAGACATGCTCATTGTGAAATGACATGTGTTTTGGCCAATAGACATGCTCATTGTGACATGACATGTGTTCTGGCCAATAGACATGCTCAATGTGACATGACATGTGTTCTGGCCAATAGACATGCTCAATGTGACATGACATGTGTTCTGGCCAATAAAAATGCTCATTGTGATAAAAAAAAAAAAGTGGTGTACTGAAGGAGGTGAGAATAGACTGATGCAGGATGAGAGAGGAGAGGCAGAGGGGTGATAACTGACCAATGCAGGGGTGAGGGGTGAGAATGAGGGGTGATGCTGGACTAGTGCAGGGTTGATACTTGACTAGGGAAGGGGTGAGGGTTGAGAGTGAGGGGTGACACTTGACTAGTGCAGGGTTGATACTTGACAAGGGAAGGGGTGAGGTCTGAGGAGGAGGAATGACGAAGTTCATAATATGTACAGTATTCCGTATATTAATGTTGATTTCACAAAGGCCAATACCTCATCCAAGTCCATGTGGTTCCACTTCTGAAAAGACCCAATCTGCGGCACAACCTCTTCAAGTTCCTAATGCTTATAATAATAATAAATAAAAGAGCAAAGATTTCCTTCTTACTAAGGCCAATTCTAAAGTATAGTTTCACCAGGTCATCTAACTCAGGCGTGTCAACGGTGGTGCTCAGCGACAGGCAGGTTGACGTTTATTGTCATGAGTCTTGTCCTGGAGGCAGAACTGAGCGATTTCTCCTTTGTCAAAATTAGCTATATTTTAAAAATTCATGAAAACAAAAATTAGCTTTTTGGTCTTAATTTAAGGTTAGGGTTAGGCATTAGGGTTCCCGAGTGGCGCAGCGGTCTAAGGCACTGCATCTCAGTGCTTGAAGCGTCACTACAGACCACTACAGATTTTATGACTCCTTGATAAAATATAGGTTAAATAAATGAAAATAAAAATTACTTTGTGGCTGTGCCAGGAAGTGCCCACTCTGGAGAGCTGCCTCCAGAACAAGATTAATGAAAATCTGCCTGCAACAGGGAGTCAGGGAGCCACACAATTAACCAAATCCCCTACTTTAATCTTGAAATATAACTGCGACTTTATTCTCACAATTTTGACTTTATTCTTGATATTTCAAGTTTATTCTCTCAATTACATTTTGAGTTTATTCTCAATGTTTTGAGTTTATTCTATAAAGTATAATTTAGACTTTATTCCTGAGATAATGCCACTTTTTCATAAAAAAATAGAGATTTTGACGTATTATCCATGCAACCAAAGAAATCTAAGTACATCACAGTATTATTTTCTTCGCTTTGCCCTAATACTCATCCGTATCAAAGATGCTCATAAAAAAATAAAAAAATAATCTCTATAAAATAAAATAATAAACAGCTGAGACCAGAAGCCACAGTGTCAAATCATAAGTGCTACTCCACAGAAGGCAGAAAAGTGTTGGCAGAAGTTTGTTGTTCATTATTTGTTGTATCGTATTTAATTGGTAAACAACATTAACCTGGCAGCTTAGTCCCTCTGCGTCTTGGCACCACTTTGACAAATCTACTTTTTCCTTTTCATTTCCCTATAATTTATGGTGTAGGCCATGGATTTCAATTTCCCACTACTTAAGCGGGCCCATACTGTAATGAAAATCTACTTCTAATGAAAAGATGGCGCCACTTTTACAAATCTATTTTTTCCCTGTTATTTAGGGGGGAAAATAATTTCCTACTTGTTACTTACACTGAAAAATATTCATTGTAACATTTCTAGTGTTGATTCTCAGTGTAACATTTCTAGTGTTGATTCAAGTATTAAATGAACACTGTAAAGAGTTAAATTAACACCCAAAAATGGTTCCCCTATGGCATCGCTATCAAGAACCTTATTTGGTTCCAACTTGCGGCCTTATTTTTAAGAGTGTACTTACATTCTGGCTTTAACTTACAGTGAATTGCGAAAGTATTCACCCCCCTTGGCATTTTTCCTATTTTGTTGCCTTACAACCTGGAATTAAAATGGATTTTTTGGGTGGTTTGTATCATTTGATTTACACAACATGAAATGTGTGTTCCAAGGTTTTATGAGGCTGATGAAATCCCTTCCCCACTTAGCTAGCAGCGACTGACGGGGCACACACACAAACACCTCACAGCAGGGCACGTGAGGTGAAACTGCTGTTGGGAAAGACACCTGTGGTGGCTGCCTAAAGTGCACATCCATGAATTTAACAGGGGAGCCCTGGCACATCTTTATAAAATATTGATCCGTGGAGAAAAGTGCTTGGAATCCCGCCAGTCTGTTAAACAGGGGGTTGAAGGAATCCAGGAAGTCCCCAATGGAGATAGATGGGCACATTTACATTACATTTACGTCATTTAGCAGACGCTCTTATCCAGAGCGACTTACAAGTTGGTGCATTCACCCTATAGCCAGTGGGATAACCACTCCCACCACTTTTTTTTTTTTTTAGGGGGGGTAGAAGGATTACTTTATCCTATCCCAGGTATTCCTTAAAGAGGTGGGGTTTCAAATGTCTCCGGAAGGTGGTGAGTGACTCCGCTGTCCTGGCGTCGTGAGGGAGCTTGTTCCACCATTGGGGTGCCAGAGCAGCGAACTGGGCACCAACTCCAGTTTCTGCTGACTACAGCGAAGCCACATCGAAGTAGAGGCCTTCCTGCTATTTGGAACGCACTCGTCAATGTGGCTTTCAAGCTTTACTTCGCTATCCAGTTTTTAGTCTTTTGTCCTAACTGTTGTCTCTTGTCTGTTACCATAAATAAATACACATACTGTATGTATCACAACAAACAACAGAGGACTACAGGAGAGGGGGATGAGGACGGAGGGATGGAGGGAGGGATGGAGGGATAGCAGGGAACAGTGGTGCTGGGACTCCCACCAATCTGTTAAAACCCTGGTCCATCATCTCACTGGAGCAGTGTTGGCTGGGGCAGGGGACTGCAGGAGAGGAGAGGGGGAGGAAGGAGGAGGGAGGAGGGGAGAGGCTGTCTTCAAGGCAAAGGGTGGCTATTTGAAGAATCTCAAATATAAAATATAGTTTGATTTGTTTAACACTGTTTTTTGGTTACTACATGATTCCATATGTGTTATTTCATAGTTTTGATGTCTTCACTATTATTCTACAATGTAGACCCCACCACCCCTCCCCTAATTGGAGAAAACTAGTGAACAATAACGCTTAGGCCTCTACTTCCAGCTTATACATACTTTATACATTTTATGGACACAGTCAATTTTACAATAGTTCTATTTTGTTTGTTTTTACTCCTGAACTTCCTCTAACCTCAACCTCTCCGATCATTTTCATGATGTCCATCCGGTTTGCCTCTGCATGACATATCCCCCAAACTGTGCTCCTTTTCACAAAAGTTCTCAACCTATATACAGTGGGGAGAACAAGTATTTGATACACTGCCGATTTTGCAGGTTTTCCTACTTACAAAGCATGTAGAGGTCTGTCATTTTTATCATAGGTACACTTCAACTGTGAGAGACGGAATCTAAAACAAAAATCCAGAAAATCACATTGTATGATTTTTAAGTAATTCATTTGCATTTTATTGCATGACATAAGTATTTGATCACCTACCAACCAGTAAGAATTCCGTCTCTCACAGACCTGTTAGTTTTTCTTTAAGAAGCCCTCCTGTTCTCCACTCATTACCTGTATTAACTGCACCTGTTTGAACTCGTTACCTGTATAAAAGACACCTGTCCACACACTCAATCAAACAGACTCCAACCTCTCCACAATGGCCAAGACCAGAGAGCTGTGTAAGGACATCAGGGATAAAATTGTAGACCTGCACAAGGCTGGGATGGGCTACAGGACAATAGGCAAGCAGCTTGGTGAGAAGGCAACAACTGTTGGCGCAATTATTAGAAAATGGAAGAAGTTCAAGATGACGGTCAATCACCCTCGGTTTGGGGCTCCATGCAAGATCTCACCTCGTGGGGCATCAATGATCATGAGGAAGGTGAGGGATCAGCCCAGAACTACACGGCAGGACCTGGTCAATGACCTGAAGAGAGCTGGGACCACAGTCTCAAAGAAAACCATTATCAATCAATCAATCAATTTTATTTTATATAGCCCTTCTTACATCAGCTAATATCTCGAAGTGCTGTACAGAAACCCAGCCTAAAACCCCAAACAGCTAGTAATGCAGGTGTAGAAGCACGGTGGCTAGGAAAAACTCCCTAGAAAGGCGAAAACCTAGGAAGAAACCTAGAGAGGAACCAGGCTAGTAACACACTACGCCATCATGGATTAAAATCCTGCAGCACACGCAAGGTCCCCCTGCTCAAGCCAGCGCATGTCTAGGCCCATCTGAAGTTTGCCAATGACCACCTGGATGATCCAGAGGAGGAATGGGAGAAGGTCATGTGGTCTGATGAGACAAAAATAGAGCTTTTTGGTCTAAACTCCACTCGCCGTGTTTGGAGGAAGAAGAAGGATGAGTACAACCCCAAGAACACCATCCCAACCGTGAAGCATGGAGGTGGAAACATCATTCTTTGGGGATGCTTTTCTGCAAAGGGGACAGGACGACTGCACCGTATTGAGGGGAGGATGGATGGGGCCATGTATCGCGAGATCTTGGCCAACAACCTCCTTCCCTCAGTAAGAGCATTGAAGATGGGTCGTGGCTGGGTCTTCCAGCATGACAACGACCGAAACACACAGCCAGGGCAACTAAGGAGTGGCTCCGTAAGAAGCATCTCAAGGTCGTGGAGTGGCCTAGCCAGTCTCCAGACCTGAACCCAATAGAAAATCTTTGGAGGGAGCTGAAAGTCCTTATTGCCCAGCGACAGCCCCGAAACCTGAAGGATCTGGAGAAGGTCTGTATGGAGGAGTGGGCCAAAATCCCTGCTGCAGTGTGTGCAAACCTGGTCAAGACCTACAGGAAACGTATGATCTCTGTAATTGCAAACAAAGGTTTCTGTACCAAATATTAAATTCTGCTTTTCTGATGTATCAAATACTTATGTCGAGCAATAAAATGCAAATTAATTACTTAAAAATCATACAATGTGATTTTCTGGATTTTTGTTTTAGATTCCGTCTCTCACAGTTGAAGTGTACCTACGATACAAATTACAGACCTCTACATGCTTTGTAAGTAGGAAAACCTGCTAAATCGGCAGTGTATCAAATACTTGTTCTCCCCACTGTACCTATTATGGACACAGCATGTCCCACACTAGTTATTTTGTTGTTATTAGTTGTTATTAGTCCCAACCCTCAGCTCCATTCAACCCCTCCCATCTATCTCTTGGGTCGGCAGGTAGCTTAGTGGGTAAGAGCGTTGTGCCAGTAACCGAAAGGTCGCTGGTTCTAATCCCCGAGCCGACTAGGTGAAAAATCTGTCGATGTGCCCTTAAGCAAGGCACTTAACCCTAATTGCTCCTGTAAGTCGCTCTGGATAAGAGCGTCTGCTAAATGACAAAAATGTTAACACCATCCATATTGGATTTCTACTTGCCATATATTTTTCAACTGTACTGTGATGTTTCACAAAAGTTCTGAACCCTTCTACTCTCATTGCTTCCACAGATTGTAAATTGAAAATAAACATTTTTGCTAAAAGTATTATTATATTATTAATCGATTGACTATGACTTTTCAGATCACCCAGTAGTGCTATCTGCAGGGTTAGCTCCAGGTAAATATTGCAATCCTTTAGCCATTCCTGGACCTGTGTCCAGAAACAAGCTACAAATGGACAGTACCAAAACAAATGATCTAAGGATTCTGTCTCTTCGCAGCAAAATCTGCAGAGCTGGGAAGATTGTATCCCCCTATAAAAAAGATTCTATTGGTTGCAAGAATTTTGTATAATTGAAAAATTTTAAGTTTTGAATCCGGCTGCGTTTTGCGTATCAGTTCATAAACCATTTGCCATGGAATCGGTACATCAGAAATCTCTTCCCAACTATTTTACAATCTATATGGGACAGCTGTCAGTCCTTTGGTCCTTAAATGAAACTGGTATACTTTTTTATTTATCACAATTTTCTTTAACCAATTATAGTCTTTAATGCAGGGCAGACAAACAAGTTCCTTACTTTTTCCCCCTTCCACTTTCCTCTTCCATTTTTGCGGTAATGCTGCAATTATTTGGTTGTAATTTTGGGTAGAGCAGACATTTCCATATGTTTTTGTTAGCTGCATGTGCGACATAACTCTACCTGTTCTACCTATGATATCATTTACGAAGATTATACATTTTTCAAATATTTTTTCCTAAAATAATGTTTTTTTATCAATTAGTATATTTGAGTTTAACCACAATATTTGTTGCATTATTTGTTCTGTCATTTCTGGAGGATTAAATTGAAATTGCAACCAACTTTCTATGGCTTGTTTTAGAAATAGTGATATTTGGGAGATTATTTCCTTTTCAAATAACTGAAAGTGAGAGGTTGTAATCTGAATAAAGGGAAAAGGCCATTCTTGAACATTGGGTGAGACAATCTTACTAATTTGCTAGAGAACCAGTTCGGATTTAAGTATAACTTTTGTATGACTGAAGCTTTTAGTGATAGGTCTAATGCTTTAATATTTAATCCTTTCTGTCCTCCGAATTCATATTCATTATATAAATAGGCCCGTTTAAGTTTGTCTGGCTTGCCGTTCCCAAAAAAAGTGAAAAAAATTCTCATATAAATTAAAAAACTGTTCGCTTTGCGTAGGCAAGACCATAAGCAAATAGCTAAACTGGGATAATACTAAAGAGTTAATCAGGGTGATTTTTCCACAAATAGACAGGTACAGTGGGGGAAAAAAGTATTTAGTCAGCCACCAATTGTGCAAGTTCTCCCACTTAAAAAGATGAGAGAGGCCTGTAATTTTCATCATAGGTACACGTCAACTATGACAGACAAATTGAGAATTTTTTTCTCCAGAAAATCACATTGTAGGATTTTTTATGAATTTATTTGCAAATTATGGTGGAAAATAAGTATTTGGTCACCTACAAACAAGCAAGATTTCTGGCTCTCACAGACCTGTAACTTATTCTTTAAGAGGCTCCTCTGTCCTTCACTCGTTACCTGTATTAATGGCACCTGCTTGAACTTGTTATCAGTATAAAAGACACCTGTCCACAACCTCAAACAGTCACACTCCAAACTCCACTATGGCCAAGACCAAAGAGCTGTCAAAGGACACCAGAAACAAAATTGTAGACCTGCACCAGGCTGGGAAGACTGAATCTGCAATAGGTAAGCAGCTTGGTTTGAAGAAATCAACTGTGGGAGCAATTATTAGGAAATGGAAGACATACAAGACCACTGATAATCTCCCTCGATCTGGGGCTCCACGCAAGATCTCACCCTGTGGGGTCAAAATGATCACAAGAACGGTGAGCAAAAATCCCAGAACCACACGGGGGGACCTAGTGAATGACCTGCAGAGAGCTGGGACCAAAGTAACAAAGCCTACCATCAGTAACACACTACGCCGCCAGGGACTCAAATCCTGCAGTGCCAGACGTGTCCCCCTGCTTAAGCCAGTACATGTCCAGGCCCGTCTGAAGTTTGCTAGAGTGCATTTGGATGATCCAGAAGAGGATTGGGAGAATGTCATTTGGTCAGATGAAACCAAAATATAACTTTTTGGTAAAAACTCAACTTGTCGTGTTTGGAGGACAAAGAATGCTGAGTTGCATCCAAAGAACACCATACCTACTGTGAAGCATGGGGGTGGAAACATCATGCTTTGGGGCTGTTTTTCTGCAAAGGGACCAGGACGACTGATCCGTGTAAAGGAAATAATGAATGGGGCCATGTATCGTGAGATTTTGAGTGAAAACCTCCTTCCATCAGCAAGGGCATTGAAGATGAAACGTGGCTGGGTCTTTCAGCATGACAATGATCCCAAACACACCGCCTGGGCAACGAAGGAGTGGCTTCGTAAGAAGCATTTCAAGGTCCTGGAGTGGCCTAGCCAGTCTCCAGATCTCAACCCCATAGAAAATCTTTGGAGGGAGTTGAAAGTCTGTGTTGCCCAGCGACAGCCCCAAAACATCACTGCTCTAGAGGAGATCTGCATGGAGGAATGGGCCAAAATACCAGCAACAGTGTGTGAAAACCTTGTGAAGACTTACAGAAAATGTTTGACCTGTGTCATTGCCAACAAAGGGTATATAACAAAGTATTGAGAAACTTTTGTTATTGACCAAATACTTATTTTCCACCATAATTTGCAAATAAATTAATTAAAAATCCTACAATGTGATTTTCAGGAATTTTTTTCTCATTTTGTCTGTCATAGTTGACGTGTACCTATGATGAAAATTACAGGCCTCTCTCATCTTTTTAAGTGGGAGAACTTGCACAATTGGTGGCTGACTAAATACTTTTTTCCCCCCACTATATTTACCTTTCCATGGTAGCAATATCTTATCTATTTTTGCTAACTTTCTATGAAAATGTATTGGAGTGATATCATTTATTTATTTTGGGATATGTATTCCGAGTATATCCACATCACCATCAAACCATTTTATTGGTAAACTACACGGTAGGAGGGAGGGAGGGAGAGGGAGGCTGTTCAATAACAGACATCTTCTCTGTCTGTTCTCTGTCTCCCTCTGGTCCACTGACAGCTGAGTCCAGCCTGGGGGTTGTTGTATTTCTCTCTCTGGTTTTATTTTGTCTGACAGCGTAGGGTAGGTTGGGGCATAGTCTGTTGCTGCACTCTGATAGGCTTTTGAGTGACGGCTCGACCCAGGCCCAGCCTCAGGATCAAACCCAGGCTGCTGGATGCTGTCACTGACTGACTGTTACGGTCTGCCTGGCAGGCAGTGGGATAGTAAACAATCTACCTGTCCTGGTCACAGATCCTGTGAAATCTGTTGTGACATGTTGTGTAATGTTTTTAAAAATGAATAACTGCCATAATATTGCTGGACCTCGGGAAGAGTAGCTGCTGCCTTGGCAGGAACTAATGGGGATCCATAATAAACCCCAGGAAGAGTAGCTGCTGCCTTGGCAGGAACTAATGGGGATCCATAATAAACCCCAGGAAGAGTAGCTGCTGCCTTGGCAGGAACTAATGGGGATCCATAATAAACCCCAGGAAGAGTAGCTGCTGCCTTGGCAGGAACTAATGGGGATCCATAATAAACCCCAGGAAGAGTAGCTGCTGCCTTGGCAGGAACTAATGGGGATCCATAATAAATACAAAGACACTGTAGCCTGGTCTAAGATCTGTTTATGCTTTCTTGCCAACAGATCTGGGACCAGGCTATACCTGACTCTGACTTTCTTTATTGTCATAGATTTCTGGATAAAAGTTCAATGTGCCTGCTACAGACTGGTGATTGACGTATACCAGTGCAGTCAATGAATATTCAACACAACATCAGAAGCTAGTCAGGCAAGGGCAGCGCTAGACACGTGGTGAAGACTGTGTTGGCCAGGGAGGAAGGGTTAGAGACGAGGTTTCTCTGTGGTCAAGACTGTGTTGGCCAGGCAGGGAGGGTTAGATACAAGGTTTCTCTGTGGTCAAGACAGTGTTGGCCAGGCAGGGAGGAAGGCTTAGAGACGAGGTTTCTCTGTGGTCAAGACTGTGTTGGCCAGGCAGGGAGGAAGGGTTAGATACAAGGTTTCTCTGTGGTCAAGACTGTGTTGGCCAGGGAGGAAGGGTTAGAGACGAGGTTTCTCTGTGGTCAAGACTGTGTTGGCCAGGCAGGGAGGGTTAGATACAAGGTTTCTCTGTGGTCAAGACAGTGTTGGCCAGGCAGGGAGGAAGGCTTAGAGACTAGGTTTCTCTGTAGTCAAGACTGTGTTGGCCAGGCAGGGAGGAAGGGTTAGATACAAGGTTTCTCTGTGGTCAAGACTGTGTTGGCCAGGCAGGGAGGAAGGGTTAGATACGAGGTTTCTCTGTGGTCAAGACAGTGTTGGCCAGGCAGGGAGGAAGGGTTGGAGACAAGGTTTCTCTGTGGTCAAGACAGTGTTGGCCAGGCAGGGAGGAAGGGTTGGAGACAAGGTTTCTCTGTGGTCAAGACAGTGTTGGCCAGGCAGGGAGGAAGGGTTAGAGACGAGGTTTCTCTGTGGTCAAGACTGTGTTGGCCAGGCAGGGAGGGTTAGATACAAGGTTTCTCTGTGGTCAAGACTGTATTGGCCAGGCAGGGAGGGTTAGAGACGAGGTTTCTCTGTGGTCAAGACAGTGTTGGCCAGGCAGGGAGGAAGGGTTAGAGACGAGGTTTCTCTGTGGTCAAGACTGTATTGGCCAGGCAGGGAGGGTTAGAGACGAGGTTTCTCTGTGGTCAAGACAGTGTTGGCCAGGCAGGGAGGAAGGGTTAGAGACGAGGTTTCTCTGTGGTCAAGACAGTGTTGGCCAGGCAGGGAGGAAGAGGTTAGAGACGAGGTTTCTCTGTGGTCAAGACTGTATTGGCCAGGCAGGGAGGGTTAGATACAAGGTTTCTCTGTGGTCAAGACAGTGTTGGCCAGGCAGGGAGGAAGGCTTAGAGACGAGGTTTCTCTGTGGTCAAGACAGTGTTGGCCAGGCAGGGAGGAAGGGTTAGATACAAGGTTTCTCTGTTGTCAAGACTGTGTTGGCCAGGCAGGGAGGAAGGGTTAGATACGAGGTTTCTCTGTGGTCAAGACAGTGTTGGCCAGGCAGGGAGGAAGGGTTGGAGACAAGGTTTCGCTGTGGTCAAGACAGTGTTGGCCAGGCAGGGAGGAAGGGTTGGAGACAAGGTTTCTCTGTGGTCAAGACTGTTGGCCAGGCAGGGAGGAAGGGTTAGAGACGAGGTTTCTCTGTGGTCAAGACTGTGTTGGCCAGGCAGGGAGGGTTAGAGACTAGGTTTCTCTGTGGTCAAGACTGTATTGGCCAAGCAGGGAGGGTTAGAGACGAGGTTTCTCTGTGGTCAAGACAGTGTTGGCCAGGCAGGGAGGAAGGGTTAGAGACGAGGTTTCTCTGTGGTCAAGACTGTATTGGCCAGGCAGGGAGGGTTAGAGACGAGGTTTCTCTGTGGTCAAGACAGTGTTGGCCAGGCAGGGAGGAAGGGTTAGAGACGAGGTTTCTCTGTGGTCAAGACAGTGTTGGCCAGGCAGGGAGGAAGGGTTAGAGACGAGGTTTCTCTGTGGTCAAGACTGTATTGGCCAGGCAGGGAGGGTTAGAGACGAGGTTTCTCTGTGGTCAAGACTGTATTGGCCAGGCAGGGAGGGTTAGAGACGAGGTTTCTCTGTGGTCAAGACAGTGTTGGCCAGGCAGGGAGGAAGGTTTAGAGATGAGGTTTCTCTGTGGTCAAGACTGTATTGGCCAGGCAGGGAGGGTTAGAGACAAGTTCTCTCTGTGGTCAAGACAGTGTTGGCCAGGCAGGGAGGAAGGGTTAGAGACGAGGTTTCTCTGTGGTCAAGACTGTGTTGGCCAGGCAGGGAGGAAGGGTTAGATACGAGGTTTGTCTGTGGTCAAGACTGTGTTGGCCAGGCAGGGAGGAAGGGTTAGATACGAGGTTTCTCTGTGGTCAAGACTGAGTTGGCCAGGCAGGGAGGAAGGGTTAGAAACGAGGTTTCTCTGTGGTTAAGACAGTGTTGGCCAGGCAGGGAGGAAGGGTTGGAGACAAGGTTTCTCTGTGGTCAAGACAGTGTTGGCCAGGCAGGGAGGAAGGGTTAGAGACAAGGTTTCTCTGTGGTCAAGACTGTGTTGGCCAGGGAGGAAGGGTTAGAGATGAGGTTTCTCTGTGGTCAAGACTGTATTGGCCAGGCAGGGAGGAAGGGTTAGAGATGAGGTGTCTCTGTGGTCAAGATGTGTTGGCCAGGGAGGAAGGGTTAGAGATGAGGTTTCTCTGTGGTCAAGACAGTGTTGGCCAGGCAGGGAGGAAGGGTTAGAGACGAGGTTTCTCTGTGGTCAAGACTGTGTTGGCCAGGCAGGGAGGAAGGGTTAGAGATGAGGGTTCTCTGTGGTCAAGACAGTGTTGGCCAGGCAGGGAGGAAGGGTTAGAGACGAGGTGTCTCTGTGGTCAAGACTGTGTTGGCCAGGCAGGGAGGAAGGGTTAGAGATGATGTGTCTCTGTGGTCAAGACTGTGTTGGCCAGGGAGGAAGGGTTAGAGACGAGGTTTCTCTGTGGTCAAGACATTGTTGGCCAGGCAGGGAGGAAGGGTTAGAGACAAGGTTTCTCTGTGGTCAAGACATTGTTGGCCAGGCAGGGAGGAAGGGTTAGAGACAAGGTTTATCTGTGGTCAAGACTGTGTTGGCCAGGCAGGGAGGAAGGGTTAGAGACGAGGTGTCTCTGTGGTCAAGACAGTGTTGGCCAGGGAGGGAAGAAGGGTTAGATACGTGAATCGTTTTTCTAGACTGTGTTTATGGCATCCAGTGTTGGTGGGGATTGATCTGTTTACTCCCTGGATCACTGAGGCAGAACTGAGCAGAGCAGCCTGCCTCCCACTTCACCCTCCAACACAGACCCCCACACCCTGATAGACTTCACCCTCCATCACAGACCCACACACCCTGACAGACTTGGAGGTGAGTAGAGCAGGTCCCACTGCAGTCTCTGTCCGATCTGATCCAATGATGATACACTACATGACCAGAAGTATGTGGACACCTGCTCGTTGAATATCTCATTCCAAAAGCATGGGTATTAATATGGAGTTGGTCCCCCCTTTGCTGCTATAACAGCCTCCACTCTTCTGGGAAGGCTTTCCACTAGATGTTGGAACATTGCTGCGAGGACTTGCTTCCATTCAGCCACAAGAGCATTAGTGAGGTCGGGCACTGATGTTGGGCGATTAGGCCTGGCTCGCAGTCGGCGTTCCAATTCATTCCAAAGCTGTTCGATGGGGTTAAGGTCTGGGCTCTGTGCAGGCCAGTTAAGTTCTTCCACACCGATCTCAACAAACCATTTCTGTATGGACCTTGCTTTCTGCACAGGGGCATTGTCATGCTGAAACAGGAAAGTGCCTTCACCAAACAGAATCGTGTAGAATGTCATTGTATGCTGTAGAGCACATATGTCAGAGTCAAGGCCCGCGGGCCACATCCGGCCCGCGAGAAGGTTTTTTACGGCCCCTGGGATGATCGCAGATCTTTTACACGCACCAATACTACATTTCCCACAATGCAACGGTGACGCACCGAGCAGTAGGCTGCTTCATTTCAATATTTATTGGCACAGCAGTCGTCAGCATCACAGTAAAATTAACTTTCAGATACCCATCAAAAATGGCAAAACGGAAGGTGGACACTGAGAACCGGGGGTTTCAAACAAGGTGGGAGTCGGAGTATATGTTCACGGAGGTAGCTGGAAAACCTGTGTGTCTTCTGTGTGGAGAAAGTGTGGCGGTACTGAAAGAGTATAATCTGAGACGACATTATGAAACGAAACACGCGGACAAAAACAAGAATATGGACATGGAACAAAGGCTACAAAAGGCAGAGGAATTAAAACGAGGCCTCAAATCTCGACAGGCTCTGTTCAAAAAAGCCAAATCACAAGGCCAGGCTGCTGTCAAGGCCAGTTTTATTTTGGCAGAAGAGATCGCTAAATCAGCCCGGCCATTTACGGAGGGGGGGATTTCATCAAAAACTGCATGATTAAAGTTTGTGACGAAGTTTGCCCAGAAAAAAGGCAACTCTTTTTAAATGTGAGTCTGAGCAGAAACACCATTGCCGAGAGAGTAGACCAGTTGTCCATCAATCTAAAAGAGCAGCTTGTGAAAAAGGGAAAAGATTTCATTGCATATTCCTTGGCTGTGGATGAGAGCACCGACATTTCTGACATTGCCCAGTTGTCAATTTTCATCCGCGGAGTGGACTCCAGCCTAAGCGTGACAGAGGAGTTTTTGGCTTTACGTCCTATGCATGGCACAACTACGGGGCATGATTTGTATGAAGAGGTGTCAAGATGTGTAAATGAGATGGAGCTGCCTTGGGAAAAACTCGTGGGTTTGACAACCGACGGAGCACCTGCGATGTGTGGACACAGGAGCGGACTGGTGGCGAAGATACGGGAAAAGATGCAAGAGGAAAACGCGACAGGTGAGCTGACAGCTTATCATTGTATCATACACCAGGAAGCGTTGTGCGGTAAAGCCTTGAAAATGGAGCATGTAATGAGCATCATCACGCGCACAGTTAACTTTATCAGAGCCAAAGGTTTGAATCACCGCCAGTTCAAGGCATTTCTGACGGAGTTAGAAACGGAGCATGGTGATTTGCCTTATCACACAGAGGTGCGATGGCTAAGCCAGGGAAAGGTGCTTCAAAGATGTTTCGAGCTTCGTGAGGAGATTTGTCTGTTCTTGGACAGCAAAGGGAAAGACACAACACAACTCCGAGACGAAATGTTTCTGTGTGAAATGGCTTTTCTGTGTGACATTACGAGTCATCTGAATGCAATGAACTTGCAGCTGCAGGGTCGGGATCATGTCATCTCTGATATGTACAGTACAGTGAAGGCATTTAAAACCAAACTGACTCTGTGGGAGACGCAGATGCGGAAAGAAAATTTGAGCCACTTTCCCAGCTGCCAGACCATGAAAGAGAAGCTCTCTACCAGTGCGTTCCCGAGCGCACAGTTGGCTGATAAAATAGGTATGCTTGCCGCTGACTTTCGACGCCGATTTGCTGACTTTGAAGCACAAAAAAGCAGGTTGGAACTGCTCGGTAACCCATTTGCTGTTGACGTGGAAAGCTCACCACCAAACCTCCAAATGGAGTTGATTGACCTCCAATGCAATGATGCACTGAGGGCAAAATATGCGGCAGTGGGTGCTGCGGAGTTCGCCCGTTTCCTCCCGACACAATGCCCCAGCTGCGCATCCAGGCTGCTCAAACGTTGTCTATGTTTGGCAGCACATACCTGTGTGAACAACTGTTTTCTTTGATGAACCTGAACAAAACATCACACAGAAGTCGACTTACTGCTGAACACCTCCACTCAATTCTGAGGATTTCCTCAGCTCAGAGCCTTACCCCGAACATTGATGAACTTGTGGAAAAGATGGGACACCACCAAGTATCACCCTCAACCTCAAACAAGTGAACATTACTGTGCAATCACATATTTAGAGTTTTTACTCAGTTCAAGTTTAAAAGTTAAAGTTTAATATTTGTTTTCACTGCATGTTACTTCTCCTTAAACAAAGTGTTGTTTTTGATTAATAGATTTTTGCACTTTATTTTATTGTATTTCAATCCAATTATATTTTAAAAATATTTCAGTTGAGTGGATGATAGAAAATTGCTATTATTGTTTTTTTCTTTGAAGTAAATTTAGCCCACTTTTGCTAAAATAGAAAATATAGGCTACTGATGGTGCCTTGAATACCGGTTTCTTTCATTTAATGTTCATGTTATGGGGATTTTTATATAAAGGAAATTTGTCTTTTGTGTCTGTTGAAAATTAAAGATTACTGACAGAGCCATAAGAAAATATTGCTTTATTTATCTGATCATATTGGAATATATTTGTTAGGTTTTCAGTAGGTTCAATTAGGTTCACTAGACTATATGCGTCATTTAAAAAATTTTCAATGAACATTCGAACAGTCCGGCCCTCGGCTTGTAGCTAAATTTTTTATTTGGCCCTCCGTCCATTTGACTTTGACACCCCTGCTGTAGAGTTATGATTTCCCTTCAATGTAACTAAGGGGTCTAGCCCGAACCATGAAAAACAGCC